>NC_089502.1:60873596-60971116 GCF_036850765.1 Saccopteryx bilineata
TAGAAAATAATGGGGCACCAAAAAGCCCGTCAATAGATGACTGGATAAAGAAGATGTGGCACATATACACTATGGCAGGGGTCCCCAAACTTTTTACACAGGGGGCCAGTTCACTGTCCCTCAGACCGTTGGAGGGCCAGACTATAAAAAAAAACTATGAACAAATCCCTATGCACACTGCACATATCTTATTTTAAAGTAAAAAAACAAAATGGGAACAAATACAATATTTAAAATAAAGAACAAGTAAATTTAAATCAACAAACTGACCAGTATTTCAATGGGAGCTATGGCCCTGCTTTTGGCTAATGAGATGGTCAATGTGTTCCTCTCACTGACCACCAATGAGAGAGGTGCCCCTTCCGGAAGTGCGGCGGGGCCGGATAAAAGGCCTCAGGGGGCCACATGCGGCCCGCGGGCCGTAGTTTGGGGACCCCTGCACTATGGAATACTACTCAGCCATAAGAAATGATGACATTGGATCATTTACAGCAAAATGGTGGGATCTTTATAACATTATACGAAGTGAAATAAGTAAATCAGAAAAAACCAGGAACTGCATTATTCCATACGTAGGTGGGACATAAAAGTGAAACTAAGAGACATTGATAAGAGTGTGGAGGTTATGGGGGGAGGGGGGAAAGGGGAGGGGGAGGGGCACAAAGAAAACTAGATAGAAGGTGACAGAGGACAATCTAACTTTGGGTGATGGGTATGCAACATAATTGAACGAGAAGATAACCTGGACTTGTTATCTTTGAATATATATATCCTGGCCATGGCCGGTTGGCTCAGCGGTAGAGTGTCGGCCTGGCGTGCAGGAGTCCCGGGTTCTATTCCCGGCTAGGGCACACAGGAGAAGCGCCCATCTGCTTCTCCACCCCTCCCCCTCTCCTTCTTCTCTGTCTCTCTCTTCCCCTCCCGCAGCCGAGGCTCCATTTGAGCAAAGATGGCCCGGGCACTGAGGATGGCTCTGTGGCCTCTGCCTCAGGCGCTAGAGTGGCTCTGGATCCAACAGAGCGACGCCCCAGATGGGCAGAACATCGCCCCCTGGTGGGCATGCCGGGTGGATCCCGGTCGGGCGCATGCGGGAGTCTGTCTGACTGCCTCCCTGTTTCCAGCTTTGGAAAAATGGGGGAAAAAATGAATATATATATCCTGATTTATTGATGTCGCCCCATTAAAAAAATAAAATTATTAAAAAAAAGAAAATAATGCTGCAGGGATTATTAAAGATGAAGTTGTCAGTGAGGGTCTTTGTCAGGAAGTGACAGTTGAGCTGAGTCCTTTATGACAAGAAGAAAACAGGCCTGGGCAGGTCTTTGGTCAGAGGACCTGCGACGTGAGTGGCCCCAGTGGTTCCAGGACAAGACAACAACTTGAGTGGCTGGAGCCTGGCAAAGTGCCCGGTAAGAGAGAAGGTCAAAGGGCAGATGGAAGCCACATCATTTGGATCATATAAGGACTGTGGAGGATATTCTGAGGGTGGGAGTTGAGTGATCTGATTCATGTTCTCAGATGGTGACTCTGCTGCTGTGTGGAGAAAGTACTGAACAGAGTCAAGATAGCTGTGGGTTCAACCATTACAAGAACCTTGCAGTGTCCAGGTGAGGGGCGAGGGTGGATTGGCCCAGTGCTGCCGCAGTGTGCAGAGAACAGGGGTGGCCCTGACCAGGGTGTGTTGGAGGTAGGGTACTGCAGTGGCTGTGCGTAGATGGCACATGAGGAGAAACCAAGGTCCTGGAAGAGCCCTCACTTTTTTGTCCAGCGACGTGCAGAAATGGTTGTTTCCTGAGATCAGTTGGTCCAAGTGTTTTAGAGATAGTTTCATGATAATTACTTAGGTATCCAAGAGTGGCTATGAAAACTAGTGATTTAAAACATGCATCAGTTGATGAAAAGTTTTCAATTGTAAGACTTAAACTTTAAATACACATGCAAGCTATAGAATTATAAAAACCTCACATTCTATTTTTTCAAACAGCTAGCATTTTGAGCTGTTGCTGTGTGTCTAGCTGTGCTCTAAGTGTTTTCATGTATTAGCACAATTAATTCTCAACAGCACAATCCATGAAGTAGTGACAATTGTTTTCCCCATGTTACAAAAGAGGAAACTGAAGCACAGAGGGGTTCTTCCAAACTTCTAAGAGCAGATTCCAATGTCTCTGCAGTAGAATTTTAAAAAATCATTGGATTCTGACTATTTATCCTTGTAAATACAGAAACACAAAACAGTATTTGTTTAAAAAATGTTATGTCTTCTACAGTAAGTACTGCATAATCCCAATTTTATACATGAGGCAGTTGCATGACTGTAAGGTGAGGTAAAAGTATTCAAACTCATACAGTTTATAGTGACAGAACTAGGGTTTGAACCTGGTCTGTCTCCAGAGCCCACCCTCCTACCCAGTACACTTAGGAAAAAGAAAATAAATGTGTGTTCAACTATGTCATTCCATGATGGATCAGGGCCATCCATATCTCTCAGTGGAAACTGTACTTTAGTGGGCATTTTGTCATGTACCAAATGGTATTTATTTAAGAAAAACCAAAAGGTGAAAATTATGGAAACAAAAGGGTAACAAAGATGAACAAAGCCAAACCTTAGTGGTAAGGGTAGATTTCAGTTGTACACTAACATGACACCGAATGAGTCCAGTGTGATCTGATGTCAGCTTCATTTTGTACAGAGGTGACAGGGACATTTAAAGGGAAAATGAGGAAATGAGGGGGCTGAATGGGGCTCAGTTTTCTGAGCCCCATTTCACCAGGGAGGTGAAAAATTACAAAAAGCAAGAAGGGACCTTTCCTGGCAGTGGTGCAGTGGATAGAGTGTCAGCCTGGGATGCTGAGGACCAATAATCGAAACCCCAAGGTCGCCAGCTTCAGTGCAGGCTCACCAGCTTGAACATGGTCACTGGCTTTAGCATGGGATCATTAACATGATCCCATGGTCACTGGCTTGAGCCCAACAGTTTCTGGCTTGAACCCAAGATCTCCAGTTTGAACCCAAGGTTCCTGCTTCAGTAAGGGATCACTGGCTCAGCTAGAACTTCCCAGTCAAGACACATATAAGAAGCAATCAATCAACAACTAAATGTGCCGAAATTATGTGTTGATGCTTATCTTTCTCCCTTCCCCTTTCTCTCTCTTTCTCTCCATCTCCCTCTTTAAAAAAAAAAAAAAGAATTTTTGTCAAGGGTAATAATTGTAAAGAAAAAAAGGACTAATCATCATAGTTACTAAGAATTAGACAACTTGGCTATTAAAATAATTCCTTGGGCATAACCAGGCAGTGGCACAGTAGATAAAACGTCAGACTTGGAGGAGAGGACCCAGGTTCGAAACTCCGAGGTCGCCAGCTTGAGCAAGGGCTCACCAGCTTCAGCGCAGGGTTGCTGGCTTGAGCGTGGGATCATAGATATGGTCCCTTGGTTGCTGGCTTGAGCCCAAAGGTCACTGACCTGAAGCCCAAGGTCACTGGCTTGAGCTAAGTGTCACTTGCTCTGCTGTAGCCCTCCGGTCAAGGCACATATGAGAAAGCAGTCAATGAACAACTAAGGTGCTGCAATGAAGAATGGATGCTTCTCATCTCCTTTTCTGTCTGTCTGTCCCTATCTGTCCCTCTCTCTGTCTCTGTCACACAAATAAAGGAATAAATAGCCTGACCTGTGGTGGTGCAGTGGATAAAGCGTCGACCTGGAAATGCTGAGGTCGCCGGTTCGAAACCCTGGGCTTGCCTGGTCAAGGCACATAAGGGAGTTGATGCTTCCTGCTCCTCCCCCCTTCTCTCTCTCTGTCTCTCTCTCTGTCCCTCTTTCTAAAATGAATAAATAAAATTAAAAAAAATAAATAAATAAAAATAAAATAATTCCTTGGACTTCCATGATGAATTACTTCCGTTTTATCAACTCAAAGTGCTTTCCAGATGAGAATTACAGCTCTGTGCTCTAGGCTTTGTTGTTTGGGTGGCAGAGCTTTTCTGACTTCCTTTGACAACCGAGGCCAGAAGAGGTTTGGTAACTTATGCAAGGTTAATGGATTATATCTGGTCCTGGGGCCAGGTGTGTGTCCTGACTTGCATTCAGTTTTCTGTCCACCAGACAGCATTAGCCTTTTTTCTATGTGCGGTGAATCACGTTTCAAGGACTTAGAGAATATATGGTTTTCTGAAGTTAACCTGTGAGTAATATAAGAGGACACTAAATGTCTTCAAATAAAAAGAAATAGGGTATTGATAATCCTGTCCTTCCCTGGACTCAATGGGCAGATTATCAGCAATATTCCTGAAGCCTGACCAGGCATGGTGCAGTGGACAGAGCATTGGCATGAGATGCAGAGGACCTCGTTTCAAAACCCCAAGGTAGCCAGCTTGAGTGCAGGCTCACCTGGCTTGTGTGCAGGCTCATCAGCTTGAGCATGGGGTCGTTGGCTTGAGTGTGGGATCATAGATATGACCCATGGTCACTGGCTTAATCCCAAGGTTGCTGGCTTCACTAAGGGGACTCTGGCTCAGCTGGAGCCCCCCAGTCAAAGCACACATTGAGAAAGCAATCAAAGAACAACTAAGGAATTGATGCTTCTCATCTCCCTTCCTGCCTGTCTGTCCCTTTGTCTCTCTCTCTCTCTCTCTCTCTCTCTCTCTCTCTCTCTCTGTCTTTGTCTCTTGCTAGAAAAATAAAATAAAATTAAAAAATGACAAATTCCTGGAATCATACAGCATGTATTCTTTTGTGTCTGGCTCCTTTCAATGAACAAAATGTATATGTGTGATTTACATTGTTGTCTGCAGTTGTGGATCGTTTATTCTCACTGGTGTATAATATTACATTATGTAGATATTTCACAATATGTGCGTCTGTTCTGAGAATTTACATATTTTTAATGAAAACATTTAAAAATTTTTCTATTGATTAAGGGAGAAGGAGAGAGAGAAACATCAACTCGTTGTTCCACTTAGTTGTTCCATTTGTATTTGTATTCATTGATTGCTCTTGTACATGCCCTGACCAGATATTGAACCTGCGACCTCAGCGGTGTGGGACAGTGCTTTACTCGCTGAACCACCCAGCCAAGGCTATTTTTAAATTTAGGAGATATTATGAATAATAGGACTGTGAACATTCCTTTACACATCGCTTTGGTGGACATTTATTTTTATTTCTCTTGGACATATAGTAAAGAGTGGAATTTCTTAGTCATAGAGCATGTGTATGTTGAGTTCAGTGGGTACTGCCAAGCAGTTTTTCAAAGTGATTGTTCCAATATTTGCTTCTGTTGCTCCACATCCTTGATAGCATTGTGTGTTTTCAGTATTCTGGATTTTGTTCATCTTGTTTTAATTAACATTTTCATGATATATGCTGTGGTGCATCTTGTCCTATGCTTACTTCCTATCTGTATGTCATCATTGGTGAAGTGTCTTTTAAGGTTTTTGGTCCATTTTTTTCTTTCTTTTTTTTTTTTTTTGACAAAGGAAGAGTCAGAGAGAGGGACAGATAGGGACAGACAGACAGGAAGGGAGAGACATGAGAAGCATCAATTCTTTGTTGTGGCTCCTTAGTTTCCTTAATTGTTCACTAATTGCTTTTTCATTTGTGCCTTGACTGGGGGGCTACAGCAGAGCAAGTGACCCCTTGCTCAAGCCAGCGATGTTGGGTTCAAGCCAGCACCCTTGGGCTTCAAGCCAGTGATCTTTGGGCTCAAGCCAGTGGCAATGGGGTCATATCTATAATCCCACGCTCAAGCCAGTGACCCCGTGCTCAAGTTGGTGATCCCGTGCTGAAGCTGGATGGGCCCGCACTCAAGCTAGCAACCTCAGGGTTTCAAACCTGCATCCTCTGTATCCCAGTTTGATGCTCTATCCACTATGCCACCACCTGGTCAGACTTTGGTCCATTTCTTTTTTCCGTTTTAAAATATTTTTATTAGCCCTGGCCGGTTGGCTCAGCAGTAGAGCGTCGGCCTGGCGTGCGGGGGACCCGGGTTCGATTGCCGTCCAGGGCACACAGGAGAAGCGCCCATTTACTTCTCCACCCCCCTCCCCCTCTCCTTCCTCTCTGTCTCTCTCTTCCCCTCCCGCAGCCAAGGCTCCATTGGAGCAAAGATGGCCCGGGCGCTAGGGATGGTTCCTTGGCCTCTGCCCCAGGCGCTAGAGTGGCTCTGGTCGCGTCAGAGCGACGCCCCGGAGGGGCAGAACGTGCCGCTGGTGGGCATGCCGGGTGGATCCCGGTCGGGCGCATGCGGGAGTCTGTCTGACTCTCCCCGTTTCCAGCTTCAGAAAAATACAAA
Organism: Saccopteryx bilineata; assembly: GCF_036850765.1. Lineage (NCBI taxonomy): Eukaryota > Metazoa > Chordata > Mammalia > Chiroptera > Emballonuridae > Saccopteryx > Saccopteryx bilineata. Next base: position 60,879,888 of record NC_089502.1, read on the forward strand.
TATATATATATTATTCATTTCTTAGAAAGGAGATAGAGAGACAGAGAGAGACAGAGAAGGAGAGAAGAGCAGGAAGCACCAACTCCCATATGTGCCTTGACCAGGTAAGCCCAGGGTTTCGAACCGGCAACCTCAGCGTTCCAGGTCAATGCTTTTATCCACTGCGCCACCGCAGGTCAGGCGGTCCATTTCTTAATTGGGTTGTTTTGTTTTTTTATTTTTGAACTTTAAATGTTCTTTGTGTATTTTGGATAACAGTCTTCTATCAGATGTGTCTTCTACAAATAGTTTTTCCCAGTCTGTGGTTTGTCTTCTCATTCTCTTGGCATTGTCTTTTTCAGAGTAGAATTTTTTCATTTTACTTATTTATTTATTTATTCATTTTAGAGAGGAGAGGGAGAGACAGAAAGAGAGAGAGAGAGTGAGAGAGAGAGGAGAGACAGAGAGAGAAGGGGGAAGGAGCTGGAAGCATCAACTCCCATATGTGCCTTGACCAGGTAAGCCCAGGGTTTCAAACCGGCGACCTCAGCATTTCCAGGTCGACGCTTTATCCACTGCGCCACCACAAGTCAGGCCAGAATTTTTTCATTTTAATTAAATTTATCTTACCACATTTTTTTCATGGATCATGTTTTTGGTATTGTCTCTAAAAAGTCTTTGCCATACCCAAGATTGTCTTGAGTTTTTCCACTGTTATTTTCTTTGTATTTAGGTTTATGATCCATTTTTAATTTAATTTTTGTGAAAGAAGTAAATTCTGTGCTTAGATTCATTCTCTTGCATATGGATGTTCAGTTATTCCAGCACTATTTCTTGAAGGGACTCTCTTTGCTCCTTTGTAATGCCTTTGCTCCTTTTTCAAACAACAGTTGATTGTATTTTGTGGATTCATTTCTGGGATCCCTATTCTGTTCCATTGATCTATCTGACTATACTTTCATTAATACACACCATCTTGACTACTCTAGCCTTATAGTAAGTCTTGAAGTCTGGCAAACAGTCCTACAACTTTGTTCTCCTTAAATATGGTGTTGGCTATTCTCGGTCATTTGCCCCTTCATATAAACTTTAGAATCAATTTGTTGGTATCCATAAAATTACTTCCCAGGGTTTTGATTGGGATTTCTTTAAGTCTATAGATCAGTTTTGGAAGAACTGACATCTTGACAACATTGAGCCTTCCTATCCATGAATGTGGGATATCTCTTCATTTATTTAGTTCTCTTTGGTTTCACTCATCAGAGTTTTGTAGTTTTCCGCATACAGATCTTATACATATTTCATTAGATTTATAACTTAGTATTTCATTTTAGGTGGGGCTAATATAAATGTTACTGTGTTTTAATTTCAAATTCTACTTGTTATTGATGGTGTATAGGTAAGCTGTTGACTTTTGTATATTTACATTGTATCTGCAACTTTACTATAATAGCTTATTAGTTCCAGGAATTTTTATTGCTTATTTTGGAGTTTTTACTTAGATGATTATGTTGTCTTATGAAGAAAGACAGTGTTATTTCTTCCTTCCCAATCTGTATAGCTTTTATTTCCTTTTTTTGTCTTTGCATTAGCTAGGAGTTTCGGTATGATGTTGAAAAACTGTGCTTTGTACCTAACTCAGTGATGTGACAGTGGATAGAGCATTGACCTGGGATGCTGAGGGCCTAGGTTCAAAACCCCATGGACTCACCCAGCTTGAGCACAGGCTCACCCGGTTGAGCAGAGGTTTGCCGGCTTGAGCATGGGATCATTGATATGACCCCAAAGGTTGCTGGTTTGGAGCCCAAGGTCACTGGCTTGGGCTCAAGGTTGCTGGCTTGAGCAAGTGGCCATTGGTTAAGGTGGAGCCCCCGGTCAAGGTACATGATGAAAAACTAAAGTGATGCAACAATGAGTTGATGCTTTTCTCTCTCTCATACACTGAAAAAATATATCTTAGTGGGAAAGTTTTAGTTTTCTCACCATTAAGCATGAAGTTATCTCTAAGATTTTTGTATTCATAATCAAGTTGAAGCAGTTCCCACTCTTATTTCTAGTTTACTGAGAGTTTTTATCATGAATCGGTGTTAGGTTTTGTCAAATGCATTTTTTGTATGTCTTTATATGATCATGTGATTTTTCTTTTGTAGCTTATTGATATTAGATTACATTTAAAATTTAAGATAAATCACACTTGATCATGGTGTTAATTCTTTTTATACATTGTTAGATTTGATTTGCTAACATTTAAATGAGGATTTTTGTATCTAAGTTCACAAGAGGTATTGATTATAATTTTCTTTCTTGTATGTCTCTGTGTGGTTTTGGTATTGAGATAGTTCTTCCCTCATAGAATGAATTAGAAAGTATTACTTCTGCTTTTCTACTTTGAAAGAGTTTGTAGATAATTAGTATAATTTATTCCTTGCATATTTTGTAGTATTTACCAGAAAAGCTATCTGAGTCTGGTGCTTTATATAAATATTTTAGAAGGCTATTAATTCAATTTCTTTAACAGATATAGGCCTACTCAGACTATTTATTTCTTTTGTGACTTTGGCAGACTGTGTCTTTCAAGTAATTGGTCCATTTCACTTAAGTTATCAAATTTGTGGGTAATTGTTCATAGCATTTCTTTATTATTCTTTTAATGTCCATGGGATCTGAAGAGTTGTCTCCTTTTTCTTTTTTTTTTTTTTACAGAGACAGAGTAAGTCAGAGAGAGGGATAGACAGGGACAGACAGACAGGAACGGAGAGAGATGAGAAGCATCAATCATTAGTTTTTCACTGCACATTGCAACACCTTAGTTGTTCATTGATTGCTTTCTCATATGTTCCTTGACCACGGGCCTTCAGCAGACCGAGTAGCCCCTTGCTGGAGCCAGAGACCTTGGGTTCAAGCTGGTGGGATTTTGCGCAAACCAGATGAGCCTGTGCTCAAGCTGGCGACCTCAGGGTCTCGAACCTGGGTCCTCTGCATCCCAGTCTGACGCTCTATCCACTGTACCACCGCCTGGTCAGGCTCCTTTTTCATTTCTGGTAGTAGTACTTTGTGTTTTCTTTTTATTTCTTTGTGAGCCAGACTAGGGACTTATAGATATTACTGATCTTTTCAAAGAACCAGGTTTTCGTTTTTGTTGATTTTCTCTATTGATTTCTTGTTTTCAATTTAATTGATTTGTGCTCTAAATTTTATTATTTTTTCTTCTGCTTAGAATTTAATTTGTTCTTTTTATAGTTTTTTTTAAAGATAGAAGCTTAGATTATTGATTTGAGATTTTTCTTCTTTTCTAATACATGCATTCATTATAAATACATATAAATTTCTCTCTAAGCATTGATTTCACTGTATCCCACAAATTTTGATAGGTTGTTATTTCACTTAGTTCAAAATATTTTTTTATTATTAAGTAAGAGGTGGGGAGGCAGAAAAATAGACTCCCGTGTGTACCCTGACTGGGATCCACCCAGCAAACCCCCTACTGGAGCATGCTCTGCTCATCTGGAGCCACTGCTCTGTTGCTCAGCAACTGAGCTATTTTAGTGACTGACACAAGGCCATGGAGCCATCCTCAGTGCCTGGGGCCAACTTGCTCAAACCATTGTAGTTATGGCTGCAAAAAGGGAAGAGAGAAAAAGAGAGAGAGAGAGAGAAAAGAAGAAGGAGGGGAGGGGTGGAGAAGAAGATGGTGCTTCTCCTGTGTGCACTGACCAGGAATTGAACCTGGGACTTCCACACACTGGGTGGACATTCTACTGCTGAGCCAACTGGCCAGGGCTGTAGATGTTTATTATATCCAGTTGATTGATGGTGCTGTTGAGTTCAAATACTGTATAGCTTTATGAATTTTCTGCCTGCTAGATCTCTCAGTTCCTGGTAGGGGATTGTTGATGTGTCCAACTATAATATTGGATTCATCTTTTTCTCCTTGCAGTTTTATCAGTTTTTGCTTTCTGTACATTGACACTCTTGTTATATAGACACTTACACATTAAGAATCATTATGTCTTCTTGGAGATCTGATCCCTTTTGTCATTATGTAATGCCCATTTATGTCATAAATGTTCTTACTCTGAAACTGACCAGGTGGTGGCTCAGTGCATAAAGCATTGGACTGGGATGTAAGGGACCCAGGTTCAAAACCCTGATGTTGCCCGCTTGAGCACGGGCTCATCCAGCTTGAATGCAGGCTCACCAGCTTTAATGCAGGCTTACTGGCTTAAATCTGGTCTCCCCAGCTTGAGCACAAAGTTGCTGGCTTCAGCATGGGATCATCGACATGATCCCATGGTCTCTGGCTTGAGCCTAAAGGTCGCTGGCTTGAGCAAGGGGTCACTCGGTCTGCTGTAGCCCCCCTGGTCAAGAAACATAAGAGAAGGCAATCAATGAACAACTAAGGTGCCGCAACAAAGAATTGATGCTTCTCATCTCTGTTCCTTCCTGTGTGTCTGTCCCTATCTGTTCCTGTCTCTGTCTCTCTCACCAAAAAAATAAACAAATAAATAAAATTGGTATAGCCACTCCTGCTTTCTTTTGAGTAGTGTTAGCATTGTATATCCTTATCCATCCATTTACTTTTCATCTGTATGTGTCATTGTGGGTTTCTTTTTTTTTCTTCTTTTTTTTTTCAGGGACAGAGAGAGAGTCAGAGAGAGGGATAGACAGACAGGAACGGAGAGAGATGAGAAGCATCAATCATCAGTTTTTCGTTGCGACATCTTAGTTGCTCACTGACCACTTTCTCACATGTGCCTTGACCGGGGGCCTTCAGTAGACCAAGCAACCCCTTGCTCGAGCCAGCAACCCTGGGTCCAAGCTGATGAGCTTTTTGCTCAAACCAGATGAGCTCAAGCTGGCGACCTTGGGGTCCCGAACCTGGGTCCTTCCGCATTCCAGTCTGACACTCTATCCACTGCGCCACTGCCTGGTCAGGCCTTGTGGGTTTCTTATAGATAACATACTGTTGGATCTTGCTTTTTGGTCCACTCTGATAACTTATGTCTTGTAACTGGTACATTTTGACTTTTGACATTCAAAATGACTACTAATTTGTTATTATTATCTATTTATTGCCCTTGCTCTATTTCTGTTTTTCCTATTACCCTTTTCCTGCATTTTATGCTTTTATTTATTTATTTATTTTTCTGAAGCTGGAAACGGAGAGAGACAGTCAGACAGACTCCCGCATGTGCCCAACCGGGATCCACCCGGCACGCCCACCAGGGGCAACGCTCTGCCCACCAGGGGGCGATGATCTTCCCCTCCGGGGCGTCGCTCTGCCGCGACCAGAGCCATTCTAGCGCCTGGGGCAGAGGCCAAGGAGCCATCCCCAGCACCCGGGCCATCTTTGCTCCAATGGAGCCTTGGCTGCGGGAGGGGAAGAGAGAGACAGAGAGGAAGGAGAGGGGGTGGAGAAGCAAATGGGCGCTTCTCCTATGTGCCCTGGACGGGAATCGAACCCGGGTCCTCTGCACGCCAGGCCGATGCTCTACCGCTGAGCCAAACAGCCAGGGCCTGCATTTTATGCTTTTTAATTGAATATTTTATATTTCTTTTTCTCCTTTCTTAGCATATCAATTATACTTTTTAAAAGCTTTTTTCAGTAGTTGCCTTAGAAGTTGCAGTATACACTTAGAGGTAATCCAAATCCACATTAAAGTAACATACAGCTTCATGAGTCATGCAAGTACTTTACAATAACCAAATAATTATAATTCCTCCACCTATCCCTTGTATCATTGCTGTCATTCATTTCCTACACATAAGCATACATAAAACATAAGTATATACATAGGCATAGTCAAATACAGGGTGGCTATCATTGTTTTGAGCAAATTTCTCCTTTTTAGATCAATTAAGAATTAAAAAAAGGTTTTTAGTTTACCTTTACTTATTGTTTCTCTAATTTTCCTCTTTTTTGTGTACATCTGAATTTCCTACCTACTTAATTTTCCTTATCTTTAAAGAACTTCAAAGATGTCTTACAAGGCATGTCTACTGACAGCAGAATGCCTCAATTTTTGTTCTTCTGAGAAATTTTTTATTTGTCTTTTGAAAAATAATTTTACACGGTATAGGATTCTAAGTTGGTAATTAGGATATTCTCTTATGGATCTAAGAAGAGTTGTTGATTTCTTTTTCAGTTGATTCAGCTTTTTAACGTGTTAGAATGGATTACCTACTTCCAAACATTTTACATAGCAGAACTAGAAACCAGAAGTTATATTCTGTGTTTTTAATAGTGTTAATATATATGTCATTGACTTTTATCATAGGCTGTTCCTCTGTCCCTTTATAGGTAATCATTTTTATTAGTTTTTGTTTATACTTTCAGCTTTCGAAAATATAAGCAAATATAACACATGTATTAGTTTTTTTTTAAATTCTTTTTATTTATTCATTTTTAGAAAGGAGAGGGAAAGACAGAGAGAGAGAGAGAGAGAGGAGAGACAGAGAGAGAGAAGTGGGGAGGAGCTGGAAGTATCAACTCCCATATGTGCCTTGACCAGGCAAGCCCAGGGTTTCGAACCGGCGACCTCAGCATTTCCAGGTTGACGCTTTATCCACTGCGCCACCACAGGTCAGGCCATATATTAGTTTTTTATGTTCATTTCATTGATTTTAGAGAGAGAAAAGGAGAGAGACAGAGAGACAGGAACACATCGAGCTGTTCTTGTATGTGCCCTGACTGGGGATAGAACTGAAACTCTGTGCTTTGAAACAATGCTCTAACCCACCGAGCTATCCGCCAGGGCTATATATTAGTTTTACTTTCTGTTCATAGGTAGAAAGTTGTATATTTAACACCACTGCAGTCCAACAGAAATTTCTGTGGAAATGAAAACGTTCTATATCTGCACTACCCAATATAAAACCTGGTGAGTGCTAGTGTGGAACGTAGTTATAATTTTATTTAAATTTGATATATGTAATATAAATATCCCTTATGGTGAGTGGCTGCTGCACTGGGCAGGAGAAATTCTACATGCTTTTCTCTACCTAATTTTTCACTGAACCGTTGTATCCTGGAGATCACTCCACAGCAGTCTCGAGAGATAGTCCTTACTGCTTTCAAGTTGCATAGTTCTCTAGGATGTAGATCTACCTTAAATTGTTCAACGAGTCTCTTATTGGTAGGCAGCTGTGGTGTTTCTAGTCTTACGCTGTTATTAATTGTTCTGCCAGGACTGGATTTATGCTTATGCCCTTTTGTCTTTTTGCATTTTTCCTTGGGAGAGATTGTCAGAAGGGTGATTTCTGGTTCCAAGAATACCTGTAATTATAGTAGATAATATCAGATCCCCTCCTGAGGGATTGTACGTGACCTCCAGAAAGGCACGAGAATGTCTCTTTCCTCACAGACTACCTAAGGGGAGCCCTGAGGGGAGGTGAATATGATATGAGCTATCTGTGCAAACCATTTTAATAATCAAGAGGATTAGATGTTTGGACAAGGCTCCTAGTTCTGTGCTTGTCTTTGAAAACTCTGGCTCTACTCCTTTCTGTCTCCTCTGGATCTGGGTCCAGGCCCCTCCAAGTGAGAGAGGAGATTACCACGTGAAGCAGAAATTCCGTGCCATCTCAGAATACTAAGTGGGGGTGACTTCCCTCTAGAGATAATGCAGGCACAAAACCAGTTCGGAAATCTATCTCTGTGGGCTAAAGTAAACACATAAAACCTATAGACAGTTTTTGCTATCAAAAGAAACATTGCTGAAACCTGTCAAGGAATACCTTGTTCTTCATGTCTATGTGAGTGAGGTCCTATGTGAGTTAGGTCCTGTAAGAAGAAGGTGGGAGCCTGTTAGTACTGTGGAAGAGGAGGGTAGGATGGGTTATAAGGTACAACAGCTTCTCAAGTTTCAAGTTTCCCCTTTTCAACAACATGGTTTTCTGCTTAGATACTGAATTTCCAAGACTTAGGACTAAACTTGCTTGGAATGGAGTTCATTTGAGGTCCTATACCATGGGGTAGTCCACTAATATCCATCAGGCTCCCTGTGGCCATTTCAAATTTCAGGTCTAGAGATCAAGAAGGACGATGTGGGATGAAGATACAGGACTGCACTACAGTGCCTGGCACACAGTAAATACCCAGTACATGTTAATCAATTAATGAGGCGTAGATGCAAGAATAAGCAGAATAAGTTTGTTCTCTCAATATTTTTTATAAATGTGAATGTCTCAAAGGGAGTTGTGATCACTCAGTACATATTATTTCATAATCTGTTTTGAGGAAAACATTTTGTATCTCTTTATAAAAATTAGGCCTTTTCATTGGCATAAAAGTATTAACCTGTAGAAAGTGGAGAAAGATGTCACCTGGTGATCAGAGTCAGAATTGCAGGTGTAAAAGTCTGTCCTAGGGATCCTGGCGAAGGATGAGGTGAGGGGAGGGAGAGTGGGAGGTGTATGGATTGCACCGTATAGGCCAAAGCTTCCTGAAATTTCCTACACACTTGTGGTGGTCCTGCTATATTCGTGCCTTTGGGCAAGGAAGTCTCAGGGGCTCAGTCTCTCCACCCCCACTGAGCCACATAAGAACGGACCTTGGCCCTGGGACACATCCTTACCAAGAGATGAAGGGCCCACACAGCCTGTGTCAGGCTTGTTGCCTTGTGTGGGAATATCTTTCTCTGTCAGACTCAATGAGCACGCCTTTGTTTTGCTCAAGGGTGTGTGACAATTGCTCTCAGGCCAGGCCTCCCCTCACCTCTATTTGTCACATTGCCAGTTAATTCTTTCTTTGTTTAAGGAGTATCAAACAATATCAAAACGTGTATTAGAAGTTAAAATTATTCTCTCTCCTTTTCCCCCCTACATAATACGATGGTAACTTTTGTTAATTTATTGTTACCTATTCTCCAGAGTTTTTCCTCTGTATATTTAATAGAGTAACTTATATTTAATCGTACTTCTACAAGCCCATGTTGATATATATATTCTTGTGTATAATGAGACATTATAATTTGTTACTTGCCTGGTTGAATAAATATTATTCTTTTCATTTTATTTATTTGTTTTGATGTGTTTCCAAGTATTTGTTAGGGACTTATATAGCTTTTTATGGGCATTCTCTCTTTTTAATGACATAAAATTGACATACTATGTTAGTTTCAGGTGTACAACATAATGATTAAATATTTGTATATATTGCAAAATGATCACTGTGACTCTAGTTAACATCCATCACCATGCATAGCTACAAAGTATTTTGTGATGAGAACTTTTAAGATCTACTCTCTTAGCTTTCCTGAACAAAATATGATAGTTTTGCATGTTTTCACTATATACACACACTGTTATTCTTCAGCTTGCTGATGTATTTTTATATATTGTGGTATATATTTATTTTAATTAAATATAAAATATTGTGAATATTATATATAGGGTCTAACTATATGTAGGAAATATTAAATAAGTTATATATAATATATATGTATAGATCCTGGTCCCTGCACTCAAGGGAGCACTGTGACAGGTCCAGGGGGAAAACTTGACCAAGGTCCCAGCACAGCGTTTGATGCGTCACCCACAGCACTGATGTTTACTTCCTCCCAACCCACTTCTGATCTTTAACTTGTATGTTGTTTCTTAAGTATCGGGGAAATATAAGAGGAAACTAACCTCACTCATCTAAATGACAGGAAATTTGGTGCCATCTCTGTGACATGCAGTGTAATGCAGTTGGGCTAGGGAAAAGTCCTCATCCTTCCCATGGAATAATTATGCTTTTCCTCTCCCCTGTTTACGCCTGCTGTGCTCACATCAGGAACTCATGGAACCTGGAATCTGACCCCACTGGAAGCTGCTGGAGGCGGTGACTGGATCTGCAGGGTGGGATACCGCAGTGGCATTTAGGAGCTCTTCTAGGTCCCAGTGCGTGAGCGATCCTAAGGTGAGTTCCTGCTCCTGCATGACCTGCGTCTTCACACAGGTGTTCACTGGGCAGCTGTCACTCTTCACACCTGTAGTGATCCAGGGACTACAGAGTTCGCAGTAATGGTTTCACCTGGTCCAGGTCCCTGTGAAGTTAGGGTGGCCACCGTAGAACCTGCCTAGTTTATAAAGAGGAAAAGAGCTTCATGGGAGGTGTCTGAGACACCTCAGAGAGGAGGTGGGCCTGGTACGGTGGGCAAGACTAACGGGGGCGGGATGGGAGGGAGGGGTCAGGGAGTCCGGCCTGACTGCAGTCAGCAGTGGGCTCCCAGGTGAGCAGACGGGGCTCAGAGGTGACTGATTGGACACCCGAGGGCTCTGAGCCCGTCCAGGTTGAGGAAATGTGGAAGAAAGACACATTTGCTTCCATGGGATGTTACCCAGCCCGTTTACATGCTGAAATGACAGCAGCGTTGGTAGGAAGGAAAGTGCCCTGGCAGGCTGTCACTGGTCCCCGGGGGCAGGGAAGAAGCAGGAGCACCGCCAGGAGTGACACTGAGCTGATGCCCAGCTCTCTACATGTTCACTAGCCAGGAAGCAGCCGTCAAAGGGAAGGATTTTCAGTAATGGATCCCCACGCGGTCTGGAAATCGTACACCCTCCTTAGTTCTCACTGACCCTGGGTCCCTGGGACTCCCACTTGCCAGCACGTTTCTGCCGGCCTCCTGTGCTCACATTCTTATGCAGAACACGCGCTCTGTTTATAAGCGGTTTCATCTCTGCACCTTCCCAGAGGTCACTCAGGCTTGTCGCCTCCTTTGTTCTCTCCATTCCTTTCATCAGCTCAGTGAGGTGCAGCAGAGCACCCCGGGGCTCTGACAGGTTTAGGCAAAATTTAACATTCACCTTCACTACTTTTTACACATTGCTTGTGCACTTTTCATTTCTATAGGGTTAATCTGAAACTATGACCACCCCCCAAAAAACAGAAATGCATTTAGTGATCAAACACCCCCTTATGCTTGGTTTAACTGTGCATTTTGTTTTTGTCCACACTCTCAGACCTTTTCCACTGTGTTCAGTCGAGTCTGCACAGGAGACAGTTTAAAGACAGTATTAGTCTAAGTTCTGTCTTTTCTTTTTTTTTTTTTTCTGAAGTAAGAAGCAGGGAGGCAGAGACGCAGACTCTCAATGCACCCGGCATGTAATCGGAGCCATTCTAGTGCCTGAGGCGGAGGCCATGGAGCTGTCCTCAGCGCCTGGGCCACTTTTGCCTCCGCTGAGGGAGGGGAAGAGAGAGATAGAGAGAAAGGAGAGGGGGAAGGGTGGGGAAGCAGATGGGCGCTTCTCCTGTGTGCCCTGACTGGGATTCAAACCCAGGACAGGGCCAACGCATTTCTTACATTATGTTTGTTTTTTTCTGATAGAATTAGAATCATTCTATATGTAGGTTCGTAGGCTAGATTTTAAGAAAGGGTATTGTATATATTTTTTACAGGATCAGAGCGAGAGAGAGAGGGACAGATAGGGTTAGACAGACAAGAAGGGAGAGATGAGAAGCATCAGTTCTTCATTGCAGCACTTTAGTTGTTCATTGATTGCTTTCTCATATGTGCCTTGACCACGGGCCTTCAGCAGACCGAGTAACCCCTTGCTTGAGCCAGCGAACTTGGGTCCAAGCTGGTGAGCTTTTTGCTCAAACCGGGTGAGCCCACTCTCAAGCTGGTGACCTCGGGGTCTAAAACCTGGGTCCTCTGCATCCCAGTTCGATGCTCTATCCACTGCGCCACCGCCTGGTCAAGCTTTTTCTTTTTCTTTTTCTTTTTCTTTTTTGCATTTTGATAATCTTTGTAGAAAAACTTGTAAATGGAGGTTCATTGGTGCCACCTTGTGCTGTAGGTTTGAACTGCAATTTGAACATTGGAGAGCAGAATGGGATGGACGGTGGCCCAAACCTAACAACTAGTGGTTTTTGAAAGTCTGAGTGAAAAACGGGGAATTCCTTGGGTACAGCCATACTGCTGTCCTCTGCCTGGACATTTAATAGATACAAAATCATACCATGTGTGGTCTTTTGCACATTTAGCTTCTTCTATTGGCATGGTTTCAAGGTTCTGCCATGTTGTTGCAAGTAGTAGTACATCATTCCTTTGTATTGCCAAACCATATATCACATTTTACTTATCAACTCATTAATTGGTAGACATTTCAGTGGTATCATATTTGGTTATTAGGAATGATGATACATACATTTGTATACTAGTTTTTATGTAGACCTTTGTTCTCAGTTCTCTTGGCCTTGTACCTAGGAGGGGAATTACTGGGACGTTTGTTTACTTTCTGTTTAACTTTGAATAGCTGTCAGATTGTTTTCATTACCTTGACAGTTTTTTTCCTGAGAACAAGAGTGAGAAGGAGAGACAGGAAGAGACAGAGAGGGTGAAAAGTATCAACTTGTAGTTGCTTTCACTTTAGTTGTGCATTGATTGCTTCTCATACATGCCTTGACCCGAGCCAAATTAGTGTCCTCTTACTTAAGCCAGTGACCTTGGGCTTTTCATGCCAGTGATCTTTGGGCTCAAGTAGGCAAGCTTTGGGATCATGTGGATGATCCCCCGCTCAAGCTGGCAATCTTGCGCTGATGAACCCATGCTCACAGCTAGCAACCTTGGGGCTTCCAACTGCCAACCTCAGCATTTCAGATCAATGCTTTATCTACTGTGCCACTATCGGTCAGGCATGTCCTTCGCAGTCTTGAGGAAGTCAGGCAGTTAGTAACTTTTCTTGTGATTGGAGAGACATTATGGGTTTTGAGAAAAAAATACCCCATTGTTGAAATATCATTCTTGTCACATTGTATCTGGGAGGACATGATGCCCACATGACATCACTGAGTCATTGATTTAAGATGGTGTTTTCCAACTTTCTTCAATGTACAGTAACTGTTTTCCATTCATTAACATTATCCTTTAGAAGTGAGTCTTAAATGGGCCCTGCCCTCGAGGGCCAGAGGTAGAATTAAGGTTCACCACATGATGGCAGAGTACCTACATTTATTATTTGGAATTATTATTTCCTAAAGACAGTTTATCTCTAGTCATCATCTCTTCATGTTGACACCGAGAAAGAACATACTTACCAATAAAGGTCCTTGGTGGCTAATTGAACTTAAAAATTAATTAAAAAAAACCCAGAGCCTAACAGCCATTACTAAACATGAACCTCTCATGAAAGCCATGCTTCAGGTTGAAGCCTACAATAAATGGGCTGCCTCCAGCACTAAACTGCTAGCCTGCACTGTGTTACAGCCAGCTAAGGCAACTCATAAAAGAGTTCTTGAAATTGTATTTCAATCAGTAGGACTAAGACATTCCCTATCCAATCAGAGTTGTGAAGGTATAGCCTCATTAGCATCTTCACTGACCAATTGGAGCAGCTCCATTCCAACCAGTTAAGACAATGTTTTTTGGACCAATGAAATTGCAAAGATTTGGAGTCCTTATTTGCATGAGAACAGACCAGTCAGGGATGAGGGGCAGAGACCTCTATAGTCAGCTTTTCTCTGGCTAGGAGAGCCCACTTCCCTTCCCACCTAAGACTATGTTCCGATTACTCAAGCTGAAACACCAAAGACACTCCCCAGAACCAAGTGGAGCAGAGCCATCTTGGAAAAAGCATAGTGGACTACAGCAGTGCTGAGCAGAGCACAGTTGTCTAGCCACATAGGGCCCAAGCTGGAACTGCCTCACAGCCATTCTTATCACAATTGTTTGCTCTGAATAAAGTCTCCATTCACCCCAAACGGGATTGCTGTTGGCAGTGAATTAGTGCCAGTGACCATCAGTTGACATTTATTCAAACACTTATTGAGTATGGTTTCATGTATACTACCTTTGTAGGTTGCTGTCTTTTTTTTTTTTAACAGAGACAGAGAGTCAGACAGAGGGATAGACAGGGACAGACAGACAGGAACGGAGAGATGAGAAGCATCAATCATTAGTTTTTCATTGCGCATTGCGACACCTTAGTTGTTCATTGATTGCTTTCTCATATGTGCCTTGACCGCAGGCCTTCAGCAGACTGAGTAAGCCTTTGCTTGAGCCAACGACCTTGGGTCCAGGCTGGTGAGCTTTTGCTCAAACCAGATGAGCCCACGCTCCAGCTGGCGACCTCGGGGTCTCAAACCTGGGTCCTCGGCATCCCAGTCCAACGCTCTATCTGCTGTGCCACCGCCTGGTCAGGCAGTTGCTATCTTTTTTATTTAATGGAAAGTCCAACATAAAGATTACTAATGTGAAATAAAATAATTTTGACTTGTCAATAAATGGTTGTTGGCACCAATTGAATCCCAAATTTGGGGAGGGCAGTGAAGAAGGAAACTCTATTCAGTACAGAAAGCTCAATTGTGACACAGCATACCTGTGAGAACAGCATGGCTGTGAAATAGCTCAATGTGATCCAGCTTAAATATGAAGCAGCAATGGCTGTTAGGTGACCTCAAAGCGTGATGGCCTTGCATTAAGTTCACCCTCTCCACCTAGACAGCTGCACTCTGTTCTGCTCTGGTCCCATCTATTCCTGCGCTGTCTTCAGTGTTTCAGCTCCAGCAGTGGGAACAGTCTTAAGTGGAAAGGGAATGTGTGCTCCTTAAGCCATAGGAGACCTTATTTTTAGGAAGAGAAGTCCCTGCCCCTGATGCCTGATTGGTCTGTTCTCATGCAAATGCGGACTCCAAAGCCTAAAAAGCACTGTTCTGATTGGTGAGAATAGAACCACTATGATTGGTTGGTGAAGATGCTGATGAGGATAGAGATGTGCAGCTCAGATTGCAGAAAACCTCAGTCTTATTGGTTGAAATACAATCCCCAGAACAGTTTTTAAAGGACTGGCTCAGATGACAGGTGCATAGTGCAGGCCTACACAGTTAAGCGAAAGCTTTTCCCTGTAGTGCAGTTTGCCTGAGAGGCACCTGTGTAGAAGTAGCTGCTAGACTTGCTTTTAAATGTGAGACCAGTTAAATGCCAGGAGCCTATCTTAGTGGGTATCTTCTTTCTCAGACCCCACAACTTTGACAGGGAAATGCAAAAGCGTTTCCTATCACCACCATCATACTATGTAATATGGTACATTAGACAATACTTTTATATGACATATTTAACAATGGGAGAGTTTAGAATGATATAATTTCAGAAGACCTTATTCCACACTTGGTAAATCCTTTAGATGAGATGAAAAACAGATAAGACAGAAGTTATCAAAGTGAACACAAAATTAATTTTTAACATGGACTAAACATATTTGCAAAATCTTTTTTTTAACATTTATTTATTTATTTTTTTACAGAGACAGAGAGAGAGTCAGAGATAAGGATAGATAGGGACAGACAGACAGGAACGATGAGAGATGAGAAGCATCAATCATCAGTTTTTCGTTGCGACACCTTAGTTCATTGATTGCTTTCTCATGTGTGCCTTGACCGTGGGCCTTCAGCAGACCAAGTAACCTCGAGCCAGCGACCTTGGGTCCAAGCTGTTGAGCTTTTTTTTTTTGTATTTTTCTGAAGCTGGAAACGGGGAGAGACAGTCAGACAGACTCCCGCGTGCGGCCGACCGGGATCCACCCCACACGCCCACCAGGGGCGATGCTTTGCCCACCAGGGGGCGATGCTCTGCCCCTCCGGGGTGTCTCTCTGCCACGACCAGAGCCACTCTAGCGCCTGGGGCAGAGACCAAGGAGCCATCCCCAGCGCCCGGGCCATCTTTGCTCCAATGAAGCCTTGGCTGCGGGAGGGAAAGAGAGAGGAAGGGGGGGGTGGAAAAGCAAATGGGCGCTTCTTCTAAGTGCCCTGTCCGGGAATTGAATCCGGGTCACCCGCACGCCAGGCCGACGCTCTACCGCTGAGCCAACCGGCCAGGGCTTTTTTTTGTTTTTTGCTCAAGCCAGATGAACCCGCGCTCAAGCTGGCCATCTCGGGGTCTCAAACCTGGGTCCTTCCACATCCCAGTCCGACGCTCTATTCACTGCGCCACCGCCTGCTCAGGCGCAAAATCCTTTTTGATGAAGCAAAGAAAGATTTAATGCCTCACATTAAATTATTGAAAATGAAATCATTGCTCACTTCATAGGATTATTTTTTGTACTTACAAAGAGACAAATAAATGGCTTTTTGTTTCAAAGCACATTCAGAGCTGGAAGCTTTTCAGTAAAGCTTGCTACCTTTTCTTGTTTTAAAAGTGTTGTTTCCAGAAGAAATCATCAAAGTACTGCTTGGTTGACTGGGATTTGTGTAAGTGAGCAGTTTTGAACTGGTGTGCGGCAGCACCACCTTTACCTAGTGATGAAATTCAACATGGTCAGTGAGCCACGTGAAGTCACATGTCTATCTTATCCTCCCAGATATGATGTAACAAGATAGGCATTTTAACTCTGTGGTATTCTTTCTCAAAACCCATAACCATGTCTAACCATGAGAAATATAACAAAGTTCCTGATTCCCTCAAGACTGTCAGGGTCATGAAAACAATTTGACAGTTGCTTTAAGGTTAGAGAGTAAACATAGTACCCAGCAATTCCACTCATAAGTACACAGCCAAGAAAAATGAGAACACGTTTCTACATAAAAACTAGTATACCACTGCATATAGCATCCACATTCATAATAACCAAATGTGTTACCAATTAAATGTCCTTGAACTAATGGATGGATAAAAAATATGACATCATTTGCTAATAAAAAGGAATCAAATACAGCTACGTGCTACAACAGGGTACATGCTACACCACTATGCTAGTGAAAGAAGCTGAATATGCAGAAGACTATGTATTATATGATTTCATTTATATGACGTGTCTTGAAATGGACCATCAGTATACCTATACCCAAGGAATTCTTCCTTTCCACCTAGACTTCCAGAAAGCTTTGTCTGGTGGATTTGGGCCACAGCCTGCCCTCCCTCCCACTTTCAGTGTCCAGGATGTTCAAGCTGCAGTTCAGGCTTCTGTCAGGAGATGGCACCAACGCACCACCATTTTCAAATTACTCTACAAATACGTTTATTCAAAGAACAAAAAATATAATAACCTTCCTTAAAATCTAGCGTATGAACCTATGTAAGGAGTGATTCAAATTCTGGGTTTTTAAAAGGTAATTGTAAAAGAAGAGTAAAAATACGTACTCTACCTAGTACTTGCACACATGATTCAACACCAGGTAGCAGTAATGGGCACCGGCAGTCCCTGATGGGGACTGGGGAAGCGAGAGGTGACAGGAAGGATGGAGCATCAGAGCAGGGTCTGGGCAGCTGTGTCCGTAGTATTCTGGACCGAGATGACAGAAAGAGTGTATGCAAGAAAGACTTGAGAACCTGTATGAGGGTGGGGTAATAATGGAAGGAGAAAGTCCTGCTCTCTGGTAAGGACTGCACAGTCCACACTGTACATCAACAGACACGGATGAGGGAGGAGAGAAATCAAAGAATGAGATATACATAGATTTAGGGTCAATAGCAGAGAGATCTCCTTCCATATACCTATGAATTTTTCAAACGAAATTGGCATCTTAGTAAACAAACCATTTCATGATATTTTTATTCTTCACAAAATGTACTCCTTTTCCGTAAAAAGAAACAAAAAAACACCGAATTGGAGATATATGTGATGCCACCTTGTGACCAAGTCCATGATTGCAGCTCTGAGAGTCTCAGACCAGGGGGCTCAGCAAGGGGGGAGGGGGGAATGGAGTTTGGGAGCTGACTTTGTGGGTAAAGCCAGCGTTAACTGGAGCAGTCCTTCTATATCCCTCAGTTTTCTAGGATATAAAAGCATTTTCTGGGATGTCTGATCTTGAGAAATCATTCTTTGATTTCTCTCCTCCCTCATCCCAGCCCAGCTCTGGTCTGAAGTGAGGTAAAATTGCAACTGTGAGCGTACGTTTCAGGTGCTAGAGCTAAACATAGAAACACAGAGTCAATTCGGTTTCTCTAAATCTACTTCATTTTTCCATGAAATTGAACAAAATGACTACTTTTACATAGTAATGAAAATATGTGCTCATTATCTTTCTTGAACTGTTCACGAATATATTTTTTCAGTTCTATCAAAATTCCATTCTTCCTGATGACAACATTGCATACAACATATAAAGGTATATTTATAAACTGAAATTGCCCCTGCATCTCTCACTAGTGCTACTTTTACCCCCTGATTTAAAGGGGTCTTTCTGTTGGCACCTGATAAGGAGATTAGGGCATTCAAGGGCTGGAATCATGAAGACAAAATAAAAAGAAAATGAGAACAATTGCAGAGTGAGACAACAAAAGCGTTTCTTTGAGTTACACATATTTTTTCTAATGTCAGTACCCTGCTATGAGTATTGTTCATAATAATAGGTAAGTTAAATAGCTGTTAGGATTAAAAGAGATAAAATATAAAACAATCACTTAAAGCAGGTCCGTACATATCACTTCCCCTCCGTGTAGCTCACTTGTCCCAAGGGCAACATCTGAGCTTCTGCCCAAGCCCGAAGCCCGTCCTCCCTTCAGGGATCGGCCATGATTGTGGCCAATACTCAAGTCTCTTAGTACAAGGGCAGGATTTCACCTAACTGTTGTCATCTTCATCACACAGAAGGGTGGTAGAGGACCATCCCCTTGTGACCACAATAGCAGGGAGTGTGATCTATTTTTCCAGCCCTGGAAGCCTATCTTCAAAAGAGAGGCTTCTCTGTGTCCTCTAGGGAGGGCGGGGAATGGAACCCTTTCCCATCCTGTCACTACTGTGTCAGCCCAACTCCGGTCATCTGTGAAGTGGGACTTGGCCTAACTTCGTCACAGAGCTATCCCGAGCAGAAAATGAGAAAACCTATTTAAGTATATGGCATGTGGTGGGACTTCAGTGGCCTTCAAGTGTTGGGACACAGCAGCGGGGGCTGTCTGAGCCTTGGGGACTAGGTAGACATTGTGAAAACTCATTTCTTGCTGTTTTTCCTAACGAGAAGATAGATATCTATTCTGAGGAAACAAACATCTTGCTGGTATGTCATGAGTTCAAATTTTTGAAGACACAAGAGTCTCTACTTTTAGGCATTTCAGAAGCACGTAAGAGTTGCTCCACATCGTGCCTCTAAGCAGACTGTTATCCAGTCCCCAGGCTAGGAACACCGGCTTGTCTCTGACTCACTTGGTGAGCTCTAGGAGAGATCACACCAGGGAAACAAGGCACAGTGTTTGCCCAACAATGCATTTGGACTGCTCTATATTAAAATAGTTAGAAGATAATACATGCTCACTCGGTTCATGTATTATCCAGCCATATCACCAGGCTGGCAGCAATATGCTGCTTCCTTGAGAGGCAAAAGTCTAAAATCATTAGCATTTCTTTCGCACACTTATATCCATTCTTTCATTCACTAATAAGTAAATATATATTGAGCTTAAACCCATGATAGTTCATTTGGGGAATCTTGTTAACTCTGCAGTGGAAACAAGAGTGTGAAGATGAACAGAGTTTGCCACCCCAAAATCTACCTTTTGGGGATAATGAGTATTTTAAACCGATTATTTTGAAGAAACAAAAGATTCAAGAAGAGCCTTTTACTTCCAAAAGGAATTCAGGTAGAAAAGCATGCTTCAGGGAGAGAGCTGTCTTCATACATAACTGTTTTAATATGAACTAATTGCGGCAGACTGAGAGGAGCCTGCCAGGTGTGTCAGTTACATTCCCCTGTATGATCCCTTGATTCTGGATGACTGATGACAACATTTTGTTTACCTAATGGTTGCTCCTAATCCACCTGTAAATTGCCTTACCCCCTTTCTTTAAGCTCAAGATGGCATATAAGTCTCAACTGCCCCATTTTTTTTCAGGCCCCATATTGCTCCAGAAGCCCCATATGAATAGGCACAATAAATTTGGTTATTTTCTTCTGCTAATTTCTTTCATGTCAATTTGATTATTAGATCAGCCAGAAGAACTTTCAAGCGTAGAAGAGAAATCATTTTTCATCCTCTACAAGGGTCAGAAGGAAAACAATAAGGGGAATTCAGGTGTTAAATCCTAGATGAGAATGCTCCTTCACATGAAGGTTAAAATTGGCTCACGTTTCAAGCATTTAAAGTTTTTTTAAATACCTCCTCTGTTCCCACATCAAAATTCAAGAGTTTTCTACATTCCTTAACATTCTTCACCTCCCACTGACTCCTTATCTTAGTGCACTGTCAATTCTGTCCCATTGATTGCAATCAGCCTAGTGTCCCAATGTCAGTCACCTCTTTTGTCACTAGGTCCGGCTATTCATAAAACATATTATATATAAATATTACTTCTAATGACCTTGTAAAATATGCATGCTTGTTGTGCAGACTGCTTCTGACAATTAACAACAAATCTCTGACAGGTTCATAGCCTTTGGAGCATGAGGTGCTGGGTACAAACCCAAGCTGTCCTGCCCTCTCACTGTTCAGTCTTGGCCCAAGACCTTCTTCTCCCTGTCTCTTAGCTTTTCTTCTTTAAAATGGGGATTAGGCCTGACCAGGCGGTGGCGCAGTGGATAGAGCGTCGGACTGGGATGCAGAGGACCCAGGTTCGAGACCCCGAGGTCGCCAGCTTGAGCGCGGGCTTATCTGGTTTGAGCAAAATCCCACCAGTTTGAACCCAAGGGCGCTGGCTCCAGCAAGGGGTTACTCAGTCTGCTGAAGGTCCATGGTCAAGGCACATATGAGAAAGCAATCAATGAACAACTAGGGTGTTGCAACACGCAATGAAAAACTAATGATTGATGCTTCTCATCTCTCTCCGTTCTTGTCTGTCTGTCCCTCTCTCTGACTTACTCTCTGTCTCTGTAAAAAAAAGGGGGGGATTAGCAACAGTATGTATCTTACAAGAGCTATAAGCTTGAAAGGAATCAATACCAAAAAATCATTGCCATGTAAACAAAATACTAGGTATATGTATAACCAGGGGCCACCATTGTGGCCATTCTCAGGCAGGTTCTCATTGAATTTGGGCAGACGGTGAAGAAACAGTGGAGTCGGAGGATGGTGGGCCATTCTGTTATTGGTGTCTCACCAAGACAGGCAAGTCACAAGAAAAGCCAAGGGAAAAGCAGAAACCTGTTTTTCCCATGGAGGGCAAGGGATCAGGGAAGAAAGAAAAAGAAATCATCCTGCACCTCTAGGTAGTGGGGCAGAATCTCTCTTCCAGTAAACATTAGCAAGACAATGGCCCCTCCCAAGCAAGAAGGCGACCTGCAACCTCACAGACCACTATATCTGGCATTGCCCAGCCCCCAATGCAAACCACAAGCTAGCAAACATATACATCATATTTACAAACTTATTTGAACAACAATATATTTATTTTACTTATATATATTCATTGGCATTACTATCTGCACAGGCATGAAAAAATAGGATGCAGACTGATGTCTATTTACAATCAGTGACGTGGGGTATGTGCTAGTGTGTTTATGAGTTTCCTAGGACTGCCGTACCTAATTACCGGGAGCTCTGTGGCTTAGAACAATATATATGTTTTTTCTCATCATTGTAGACATCAGAAATCTGAAATCCAAGTATCGGCAGGCCCATGCTGCCTTACCAATAGCTTCCTTATTTCTTCCTGCTTCAGCTAGCTACTGACTTCCCTGCTTTGTGGCAGCTCAACTCTAGTTTCTGCCTGTCTTCACATGGCCTTCTTCCCTGTGTGTGTGCGGTCTCCCTCTCCTTTCTGGTCTAAGGACAGCAGTGCTTGCATTTAGGGACCATCCTACATCCTCAATTTAGGAATCATCCGAGATGATCTCTTCTCGAGACTTTAATTTAATTATATGAGCAGAGACCATATTTCCAAATAAGAAATAGGGCTTTAGTATTTGGAAATATTTGGGTTAGGGTACATACAAAATTTAATCTACTACAGTAAGACAAGCAAGTTACAAAATTTAATGTCAGATGAGACTTTACATTTGTATATAAACATATAAATAAATGTATCTGTACATGCATAAATACATAAATGCTTGCATAAGAATACTTCTGAAAGAGTAATGCAGATAAAAACATTAAGAGAGCTTTCCTTTGGCTGGTGGGCTAGGAGGTATTGTTTTCCTTATTACAGCGAGTATTTTTAACTGTAATAGACACCTATTGCTCTTGCAATTACACAAAATATTTAAATGACTATGACATAGAAGTATTTTCTGTTCTGACCACAGGAAAGTCATTCACTTTGGAATGGGAACATCCCTGAGGCCCAGGGAAGGAGAAACGGTGATGGCAGAGTACTGTTACAGCCTAACAGGACACAGGTCCCCACATTTCAAACTACACTCAGAAGATCAGAAGTTTAAATTTTTGCATAGTGAAGTGAGAAAAAAACATGGGACCTTAGTTTTATTCTGATGTACCCTATGGACAGGAAGGTTGATGATCCTATTGGATGAGAAACAGTAGTGTACACTGGCTATATATGGAAGCTTAGTGGCCACACAGAATCTGCTCACATCTTAGGCTTGTGACAGGGCTAGCCCTTCCTTCACTGTGCTTCTGTTTTCTGATGGATAAAGTCAGGCAGCTATAGCTCCTCCTACTAGGCTGTGGTGAGGGTTACGTCATCAAGTATAGGTTTGGTATGCACAACAATGTCAGACCCTGGGGAAGTGAGCAACAAATATTAATTATTCTTTTATTAAATTTTTATTAATTTTAATGGGGTGACATCAATAAATCAGGGTACATACACTCAAAGAAAACATGTCCAGGTTATCTTGTCATTCAATTCTGTTGCATACCCATGACCCAAAGTCAGATTGTCCTCCGTCACCTTCTATCTAGTTTTCTTTGTGACCCTCCCTCTTCCCCCCCCCCCATTACCACCACACTCTTGTCCATCTCTCTTGGTCTCTTTTTTTATGTTCCACCAATGTATGGAATCATGCAGTTCTTGTTTTTTTCTGATTTACTTATTTCACTCTGTATAATGTTATCAAGATCCCACCATTTTGTTGTAAATGATCAGATGTCATCATTTCTTATGGCTGAGTAGTATTCCATAGTGTATATGTGCCACATCTTCTTTATACAGTCTTCTATTTTTTTTTACAGTGATTAAGGCCTTTAAGCAAACTCTTGGCCAATACAGCAAGAATCCATAAAAGAGTAGTGTCTTTAACATGTTCACCAAGTCCAAGTTGGCACCAACTCCATTCCAAATCCCTGCAAATGCAACCCAACCCCAGTTCAGTGACAGTTAGGAGCTGTCACAAGGAACAGGAGTCCAGGAAAAGTCCACATCCAGGAAAAGTCCGCATGGCACTGGAATTGTTGTCACAATTCTATACTTTGCAGCTCACATCCAAGTCCCAATGCCCGCTGCTTCTAGCTGATAATGATTGAGGTAGACTGGAAAAGCCATCTGCAGCATGTGTGGAGATGGCGCTTCTGTTCTCCTCTGCCTGGAGAGATGAGACCAGGTTGCTTTTCCCTGGAGCTCTGCGACTGTGGCATGGTAAAGAGAACCTTGGGACACACTAAGCTGAGTGGCAAAGGTAAATTCATAATAGAAGTTGGCAAAAGGGGGAAAGAGAGCTCTAAATTAGGAGTAGGTTCCAGCCTGAAATATGAGTGGGGCATTGAGGTAGGAGGAAATATTAACTATTCTTATAATCAGTATCACATTAGAATGGATCACTTGAGATTCAAAGGCCATTTTTATTTTAATGTAGATTTATATTGGCTGACTAGTTCAGCAGCTGTTATGGGTTGAATTGTGTCTCCTCAGAAAGGATACATTGATGTCATAACCGCAGAACTTCAGAACGTACCTTTACTTGGAACTCTAGTTGTCGCAGATCTAATTAGTTATGCTGAGGTCATCCAAGAGTAGGATGGGACCCTGAACTCATATGACTGGTATCCATACAAGAAGACAGCCACCTGAAGACAGAAAAGCAGGGGTAGTGCCATGTGATGCCAAGGCAGAGGATTGAGTTACACAGCTGCATGTGAG
Organism: Saccopteryx bilineata; assembly: GCF_036850765.1. NCBI lineage: Eukaryota > Metazoa > Chordata > Mammalia > Chiroptera > Emballonuridae > Saccopteryx > Saccopteryx bilineata. The sequence goes on from NC_089502.1 coordinate 60,903,753, forward strand.
AAATGCAGAGACTGTCAGCAAACCACCAGAAGCCTGAAAATAGCACAGCGACAGTCCCTGACAGGTGTCAAAGGGTGTGCACCCCTAGCAACACCTAGACTTCGGGCTTCTAGCCTCCAGAACTGTGAAACAGTAAATTTCTATTGTTTAAAGCCACCCAGCTTGTGATACTCCGTTATGGCAGCCTTGGGAAATGGGTGCAGTCCCTCACATAGAAATCACTGAATAATACTGCTGAAAAGAAAGAATTGATACCTGTTTGACCTACTAGGAGCAGACACATATATTTAAAGCTAAGATGCAGGAGAAATAGGTACCAATATTAGATATTAAAATATTCAAAATTGTAAGAACACCTTGTTGCAAATCCATAGTGATGCTTTTTACACTTGGATGAATACCATAACCACCTGGAGAAACTGTTCAAAATGTATGACCTATGACCCCACCACCCTGTTTTGGATACAGCAAACCATAGGTGGGCCCATGAATCTGCTATTTTAACAAGCACTCCCTGACAATTTCAATGAACTAGTCTGAGGACCACTCTTGGAGCAATCCTGACCTAAACACTTGACATTTGTCAACAGGAACTGGAATTTTCAAGTTTTTCCCACCTTTCTGATTGTATAATTTAATCAAACGCAGAATTCCTGTAGAGATGAACATACCACAGAGCTAAGTTTACTGTTGACCATGTCGCTGTTGTCCCCTGTAACATAGCCTCTGTTATTGTCACTGTCTTCCCAGTTCCAGGAGATCCAAAAAGAATATCCAGGAGGCAGCAGCAGTTGCCACTCAGAATTCTTCTAGTGGTCAACTTCTGTTTTTCGCTGAACAGTGGAGTGAAAAATTCCTTCTCTTTCACTTGCTGGGTCTGAATTTCCTGTATTTGAAGTGGAGCACAGTGTTAGGCAGACGTCAGACAGTGCTGAGCAGTGGGAGGACAAACACACCATAATAGGCCCACAAAGGCCAAGCAACAACCAGTCAGCAGGGAAGTTCTTCTAGTGATACCGGGAGGCGGCAGCCTGAAGTGGTCCTTCTGTTACCCTCTGAGCTTTATTGAACAGAGTTAAGAAAGTTAGGCTGACAGCAAAAACAGGACAGCTCATTCTCCCACCTTCACATGCAGCATCACCTAAGACGTTATAGACATCACCTTACACTGGCTGACAAAAATGGCCATAATCTTCAGTCTTTGAAAAGATCTAACCTAAAACATCAAGTTCCAGTCTCACAATAAGAACATTTCGTCATTTTCCTGGTTATAAAACTTTCACAACCATATTCCCCCCCCCAATTGGGACAACAGCTTCTAAAAGGGCCCATTAGGCAGGATAGACAGTTTCTAGGGCAGAAGAAGGAGAAGGGGAAACAATAGAATTTATCTCACACTGAATGAGAAAGTCAGCAGTCCTGAGGCCAGCCAAAACAGATAACCAGACATCCCAACAGTTACAGGAAGAACTACAATAACGCAATTGGGAAGTCTTGAGACCCTGTGTACTGATTCCAATGTATGGAGAAGGGAGCCTGGAAACCCTGTCTGTTAGTCTGGGTATCAGGCAAGGGAAGTCCTTTTTCCTCCATTGATTTTGAGAGAGAGGAAGAGAAAGAGAAGCACCAACTCATCCCACTTAGTTGTGCCCCCACTGATTGCTTCTTATAGATGCTCTGACGAAGGCTCCATCTGGCAACCTCAGGATCAACCCAGCACCCTCAAGATTGAATCAGTGTCCTTGGGATTCAGCCAGCAACCCCGGGATCAAGCCGTTGACCTCCGGATTGAGCCGGCAACCCTAGGATTGAACCAAGAGTCTTGGTGCTCTGGGACAACGCTCTGGGCCACTGGCCAAAGCAGAGAAAGGAAGTCTTGAAGCTTATAGCTAAGAGTATATAACTCCTAAAACTCCCAAAAGGTAGGGCGACTCAGACGAGCTGACATCTTTCCTGGTACCCTGACTTGGATTGCCGCTTGGTCGTCTTTGATTCCAGCTAATGAACTGCAGTGAGTTTAGTCCCTTTCAGGGAATTTTCTGCTTCTGTGTGTTGTGTTTTTATGAATGAGAGGAGTAGTACAGTTATATTAACTCAATTAGATAATGTGTATATAAAAGATTATGCTTGCAGACAAAAATCATAGTTCACAGTGAGTGCTTGAGTTTGCTCGGGCTCTGAAGATTGAAGAGGCATTTCCTCCCTCTGATCCAGGCTCTGGATGTTCTCACCCGAGTGAGAACCTAGAAGTGTCTGCAATTAATACCAAGAAGTACAGGGGTCTCATAGGGACTTCCACTTCAATTGTAATTAACTTCTTTGGCTCATCCCAGGACACATATAAAGACTGATTATCCAGTGCACTGAGCCCTCCTGGATGTTTTAAACATACAGGAGAGAAACGAAGAGGTAGAAGAGAGCAAGGGGTGACCAGAAGGGTAACAGCCCCTGAGAACCCAGCTCACAGGCAGCACACTCACTTATCCTACACCAAAACCTTAGTTTTTCTGTGTGTAAGCATGGCCTCCAACATAATCAGTTTAAGCCATAAATCGGCTACTGAATTGCTGCACCTCTCCTCCCCGGTTGGCTTTTGGCAGCTTTATTTGCATTTATATCCACCCTGTAAGATGTGTAAGGAAGGATGTTGTTGCATTTGCGAGGCTGCGAAAAAGAGGCCCCAGAGGGGACCACAAATATTTCTAAGATATTACCCAAGTTTGGATGAAGAGATTCCCCCTTTGGCTTGCCTATATCTACACTGTCAGAACAAACATTGGGCAGAGGCCATTAACCGACAACTACTGATCTTATGTGGCCAGCGACACCCAAAGGGCACGCTGGTGGGGCAAGTCGAAGCAAAAATTCTCAAATTGTTTACCCGGCTATTCAGAACTCTATATTCCACCCCATTAAATGGGAAGATGGTCCCGCAACAGTTGTGGAACAAATGGGATGAGGGGACCTTCTTCATGTATTTACTTCGAGCCATGATGCCAAATTTTCAGACTCATCGACAATTTGTTATGTATCTTGAGAAAGCTGATCACCTCTCTAGCAGGTGCTGGCTTTGCCCTGAAAGACCTTACCAAAACTTGGGAAATATTGGGAACTTGCCTTTATGGGTATGGACAAAGGAAGGACTACCAATACTGTTCAGGCACTTATTGTGTATGCAGCCCCAAGACCCACGGGACTGGGAATATAAAAGAAGATGGCAGGTGTTTAGGCATTCTAGTGGACACCAATATTGGATAGCAAACTTTCTGAAAGGAATGAAGATAATGCAAGAAACACAGTCAGTCCCCTCCTTGCAACGATTGGCAGGAATAGAATTATTGCAATTCTTATTTCAACAAGGAATCTTGCAGGAAACAAGAGTTAACCATGGTGCGGCTGTCATTTGCTTAAGACTGGGGTATATCCTGAAGGAGTTAAAATTCCTCCTAAAGGCCCTCCATAGGGAAGCAAGAAATGGAGGTCAAAGAGGTAGATATCTATTGTAAGAATAAAGACATAAGGGAAGCCCAGGAAGTGCTGGGCTGGGATTAAGGTTTACCCAGTAAGGCTAGCTAATTCTGGAGAACCATGTTCGATGCCCTCTCTAGACAGTATATAAAATATGGGAAGAGAAGCAGGGGAAACCCAGTCTCTCCCCTGATCTCCTCTATTCTCTTTCAGATGGGAAATCAATGCTCAATACCACAAGATACACCTTTGGAATGCATGTTTAAAAATTGGAATAAATTTGACCCACAGACCTTAAAGAAAAAAAAAAGATTGATATTCTGTAATACAGCATGGCCTCGCTATAAATTAGGAGATGAGGTTTTGCCTAAAAATGGTAGTTCAAATTATAACACTATCTTACAACTGGATCAAGGAAAATGGACAGAGGTGCCATATGTCCAGGCCTTTATGGCACTAAGAAATAACCCTGGGTTCTATAAAAACTGTAGGGTAGATCTCACCCTCTTGATTATGAGTAAAAAGGAACCTGACCTTGGGGATATGGACCTTGTGCCCCTATCTTTGGCACCACAGGAGCCAGTGACCCCCTTGGCCCCAGGTCAACAACCACCATATATAGTCTGTAGACCATGGAAGAAATGGGATAACTAAGGCTAAAAAGGATACAGACCACCATTTAAGACGATACCCCCTTGGCTCTTTCCCTTACTGGAAATGGTAAGAGTCCAGGTCCCATTCACCATACAAGGCCCCCTTGAAAACCTTGCTCCTTATTCCAAAAGTTCAGCCATTGGAAGAGGGACTGCTCTGAAGGCTAAAGGACCCTGGATCAGCAAGAGAACCAGTAGTCAGGGCTCTAATACCCACAACAAGTGAATTTATACCTCAGTACATAAGGGAGGAGAGTGAATGGGTTAACCAGTGCAAATATACTAAAAATAGAGCAAGATGGTATCAAAAGAGGGCCTTATCCACCTTCCCCAAAATATACAATGGAAGGGAGTCAGGGGCTTACACGGTTCCTGTCACTTTGGGAAAGATAATTCAACCTGAATCTGTACACGCCTCTACCAGCCAGGGGTTGCAAAAGACTATCAGACAAGCCAAAACTGCCCTCTCTGCACTCTAAATAATCCTCAAGGCTCAATATCACCCCCTCCATTGGTAGAGCTGGTACAGAAAAGAGGGGACCCTATCTGTAGGAGGATTGGCAGTTAGAATTTACCCAAATGCCCTCTTGTCAGGGACATCAATATGTATTGCTTCTAACAGACACTTTTACAGAATGGATTGAGGCATTTCCTACTAGGACAGAATGGGCATCAGAAGTAAGAGAAATATTACTGAAAGAACTAATCCCATGATTTGGACTTCCTTGGTCTTTACAAAGTGATAATGGTCCTGCATTTAGTTCACAAATAACTCAAAAGAAAAACCTTAGGCATCATATGGCATCTTCACTCAGCCTGGAGACCTCAGTCATCAGAGAAGTCTATAGGGCATATCAGACCTTGAGAAGAACATTGGCTAAATTATGCCAGGAAACTCATTAGAACTGGTTCCTAATACTACCCATTGTTCTACTAAGAATGTGTGTAAGCTTAACTTTGTATTTAGGTCTTAAGTCCATTTGAAGCTTTATATGGAAGGTTTTTTCTTTACATGAACCTCCTATTTGAAGAGGCACTCAATCATGCCATTAGATAGGTCACTTCATTAGCAAACTTCCAAAAGTCCATTCAATAAATTAGAGTAAATACAGTTTCTTCAACCACCACAACCCCTTTATGTGAACCTGGATCTCAGGCTTGAATAAAAACCTGGGAAGAGGGGTCCCTGGCTTCCCACTTCACCCCAAGTTGGAAGGGACCTTACACAATCATACTCTACTCCCATGGCAACTAGAGTTCCAGGAATAGCCAGTTGTAGCCACCATTCTAGAGTGAAGTCTTATCATCCAGCTGAACAATAAATACAAACCAGAAGACAATAACTGGACCTATGAACCCATAGAAGACCTGTGACTACTCTTTAAAAATACCAGATAAGTAATAATTTGATAATGAGGCCTTAAAATTGCCCTTGTTCTAGGGACTCCTGATCAAAATCTTTACACTTTCCCAACTGCTGTCTCAAACCTGTACTCCTAATTCATACGTCTCCATCTATTAAGCCCCTACAGGCTGCAGTTAACTTAACTACCTATAAACTACCACTCTTGTTGGATAGGTTTACAAGCTCTAGGCCAGTTTGGAGAGGCACAGCTGGCTCCTCTACAACTCTAAGCCCAAACAATGGGGTTTGTGTACTTTTCAACTCCTTCCGAACACCAGGGTTTATATGTATCAACTGCCAAAAATGGTCTCGCTTACGCTGTTGTGGGGCCTATCTATACTAGAGTCAAACTCAAAATTCAAAGCCCCCTCTGTCTCCATTCCTCTGGGTTTGATGAGAGGCACCCTGTAGAATCTCTGAGTAATACACCTTATAACTTTACTGTAAAAGCCAACTCCTATTGGGGAAACAGGAATAGATAACTGCTCATTCATTGATAACACTTCCTGGAGACGCTTTTATTAACACCACCTGAACTGTGATGTTTTGGGAGGACAAAATGAGCAATGCTTCCCACAATAACACTGCTTGTTTTAGCCTTTAATTGCAGCAGCTTTTGCCAGTAAATAACTTTTGTAAATATGCTTCTAGCAGAACTCATGGCAGCACCATATTCAATAAAATTGAATTCAGTATATTTCATATGTCAGGATGCCTCCCCCAAAAGGATTATATTTCACCTTGGAGACTCCGCTTATCAATGCCTACCCACTAACTGGATGGGACTTTGCACCTTAGAATTATGTTTAAGGTTGCCAAAGCTACAGCTATATATCTGTTGCCAAAGCTACAGCTTCTATACTTATCCCTTTAAGCACCACTTGCAGGATCTCTAAAAGTGGAGGGTCCCTAATTCACATTCTAATAGGAATCAGCACATTGGTTGGAGTAGCAGGAGCCATCACAAGGACTACTGGAGTAGTCTCAACAAACAATATCTATGTCAGTCTCTCTTCTGAGATGGCTCAGCTTAACTCCTAGATTGTAGCCTCTCTCTCCACCCTCCAGGCTCAAATCAACTCCTTGGCAGTGGTCATCCTCAACAATAGATGAGATTTAGATCAGTTAGCTGCTGCCCAGGGACGTGTCTGTGCCATGCTTCAAGAAAGGTGCAGTTTTGGAGGTCAATCAAGTGGGCCAAGTTTAAAACCATATCCCGCATTTTTTAGACAAGCCCAGGCACCTCCAAGCCCAGGCTGAACAGGGATGTAGTTTCTGGTCCAGTGTCTGGTCATGAAGCTCTTGGCTACTGTCCCTTCTAGGTCTCCTGGCTTTCCTGCTTCTCTTGCTCCTTTATAGACTCTGTATTCATAATACCCTTGTCTGTTTTGTATCTTTCAGGCTAGAAATAGTGGCCGTCCCGTCCAGCCAGGATATATAAACATAACCCTCAACCCCTAGAACAGGCTGCTGATAAATTTCATACAGAACACTGCCCCTTACCTGCCCAGACAGGGAATAAGTGACACCATCCCAGAACCAGCTCTATGTCCTTAATCAGCAGGAAGTAGATAGGAAGAATGATTGTTGACCTTCAACACCTCAAATGCATTTGGATGGTATCACTTGAGAAGGGAATGTTAAGGAAGATAGACAGTTATTAAGGCAAGAGAAGGGGAAGAGAAAACAATGGGGTTTATCTCACCCACTGAATGAAGAAGTCAGCTGTCTTAATTAAAAATTTGCCAGAACAAAATCACCAGATGTCCCGATAGTTACCAGAAAAAGTACAATGACACAAAAGGGCAGCCTTGAGACTGTGTGCTGATTCTGATATCCGGAGAGGGGACCCTTTAAAGCCCTATTAGTCCTGATATCAGGGAAGGGAAGGAAGACTTGAAGCTTGCACTTAACAGTATATAATCCCTAAAACCCCCACAGGCGGGGCAACCCAGCTAGTCTTTGCTTCACACTTGTGCTTTATGACAAGTATATGCCTCTAATAAACTGCTTGCTTTGCTTGAACACTGCATTTTGTCTCTTGGCTGAATTTGTTCTTGCGAGCATGACAATAAACAAGAAGGACAAGTCCCCTGTACTAAGGTCTTCTCTGATGGCAGGCCTATTTTCCAGGCACAGTCACAACTCCTCACAACCCCCATAAAACTCAGCCAGATGACTTGTCCCTGCTACAAAGGTGTCCTAGGCACCTGCCTACCTCGCCTTGGTGGCAGGCTTAGTTTGGCCCTTTATAGCTTTTTATTTCAGAAAAAAATTATGCCACCCCTCAAAAAAAAGCTTAAAAAAAGCTTTGTGTTTACATGGGCTCAATCTAAAGAGAAAACAAACATCTACCAGTGTAACACTGGCTTTATTTATTGAACAGTTCCTTGAATGGATCACAGGTCATACTCCCCTTAAAACATGATGAAAATACAGAATAGCTGATAAAAAGCTGCTGAAAAAGTTTGTTTCTTTTTTGAATTAATTTTTACAAATAAGCTACATTTTGTGATGACAAGAAAACATTACGTTTTGACTCAGCATGTATGTTCCTTTTGTGACTCGCTCCTTCACAACAGCGCCCTCAAGAGCAACAACAAGTGCATGACCAAGACAGGAGATAGGGAAACGCCCACGGACTGCACAGCTGACAGAGCATGAACCCACAAGTCACACAACACAGCACAGAGAAGGCTGTGACATAATGTTCTAGAAACCACAGATGCAAGTTCAGACAGTTAAAAATAACATTTTCCCTGTGTGTGTGTTTTCAGACACATAACATTTTTTTTAAAGCAAGAGAGAGCCTGACGTGTGGTGGCGCAGTAGATAAAATGTTGACCTGAAATGCTGAGGTCCCTGGTTCTAATCCCTATGCTTGCCCAGTCAAGGCACATAGAGGAAGCAACTACTATGAGTAGATACGTCCTGCTTCTCGCCCCCCTTCTCTCCAAAAATCAATAAATAAAATCAAATAAATAAATAGCAAGGGAGAGGTAAACATAAGATCCGAGTCAATGGTGGCAAAGGGATGGGTAAGGCTGGTTGGCAGGGTTGCCATGCTCATGACATAATAAAGAAAGGTAATGGTCACAGTGTATCATGAACCAAGGACTTAAGGTCCAAAGAAGAATTAAAGAAGTAAATATTTGTGACTTTATACCTTAAATCTGTGAGACAGCCTGACCTGTGGTGGAGCAGTGTGTAAAACACTGACCTGGAATGCTGAGGGTGGCTATTGTAAATCTTGGGCTTGCCTGCTCAAGGCACATACGAGAAGCAACTACAGTGGTACCTTGAGATACGAACAGACCAACATATGTTTTTTTGTTTGTTTGTTTGTTTGTTTTTTAAGATATGAGCTGCGACTCGGTCAATATTTTTGTTCGAGATCTGAGTGAAATTCTGAGATACAAGTCGTGATTCAGGAAGCTGCCGCTAGTTGGCGCGTTGGCGCACGGGTCCAGTATCTGCAGTTTGATATATGAGTTGACTGACTTAGGAGATTGGTTACAGAATGAATTACATTTATATCTCAAGGTACCACTGTACTTTGAGTCGATACTTCCTGCTCCTCCCCCACCTTTCTCTTTCTCTCTTATGCACACGCTTTCTTTCTTTCTCTCTCTAAAAACATATTTTAAAAAATTCTGACAATAAGCTGCAATCATACATCACTCAAAGTGGTGTATGGAGCTCAGTGAAAACCTCTCAGCACAAACACTTTGACCAGCATCTTCTTTCTGCACCACTGAGGTCAAGGGGCTGATGGAGGAGAAGACAACCACAATGAAGAATGAAGACATAACTACCATACAGTGGTCCAGTGGATAGAGTGTTGGCCTGGGACACGGAGGACCCAGCTTTGAAACCCTGAGGTTGCCAGCTTGAGTGTGAGCTCATCTGGCCTGAGTGCAGGGTCCCTGGCTTGAGTGTGGGATCATAGACATGACCCCATGGTCGCTGGCTTGAGCTCAAAGGTCGCTGGCTTGAGCAAGGGGTCACTTACTCTGCTGTAGCCCCCCTGGTCAATGTACATATGAGAAAGCAATCAATGAACAACTAAGGTGCTGCAGCTATGAGCTGATGCTTTTCATCTCTCTCCCTTCTCTGTCCCTGTGTGTCTCTCTCTTGCTCTCTCTTACTAAAAAGAAAAAGGACACATTTGCAGAAGAGTCATTGAAAGCACTACCTGTTATATGTAAATTCCACACCCACTGGTTCAAAGTTATATGCTTGTTCAAGTTCTTTTTTTTAATTTAATTAATTAATTTATTTTTTTACAGAGACAGAGAGTGAGTCAGAGAGAGGGATAGACAGGGACAGACAGGAACAGAGAGAGATGAGAAGCATCAATCATTAGTTTTTCATTGCGCGTTGCAACACCTTAGTTGTTCATTGATTGCCTTCTCATATGTGCCTTGACCGTGGGCCTTCAGCAGAACGAGCAACCCCTTGCTGGAGCCAGCGACCTTGGGTCCAAGCTCGTGAGCCTCGCTCAAACCATGGATAGAGCGTCGGACTGGGATGCAGAAGGACCCAGGTTCGAGACCTCGAGGCCGCCAGCTTGAGCACGGGCTCATTTGGCTTGAGCAAAGAGCTCACCATCTTAGACCCAAGGTCGCTGGCTCCAGCAGGGGGTTACTCGGTCTGCTGAAGGCCTGCGGTCAAGGCACATGTGAGAAAGCAATCAATGAACAACTAAGAAGTCACAACGCGCAACGAGAAACTGATGGTTGATGCTTCTCATCTCTCTCCATTCCTGTCAGTCTGTCCCTATCTCTCCCTCTCTCTGTCTCTCTGTCTGCCACACACACAAAAGAAAATATTAACAATCGAAAGTTTGAAGTCACCATGCTGCTGCGAGCCACCACCCACAGACATGTGAAATTATTTTTGAAAATCATCCACTTATTACCAATCTCTAATATTACTATGTTATAGTCAGAATGCACAATCTGTATTGTACTGATTCTTTGAAATTTACCAAGGCTGTTTTGTGGCCTACTAGGTGGTCAGTTTTTCTTAGTGTTTCACAAATGCTTTAAAAGAATGAACATTCTATGCTTTATTTTGCATGTGAGGTTCTGTGGACCAAACATATTAATTGCATTTGGTTTGAAATATAAATTGTCCATATTATTCAGGTGTGGAGAGGCCCATAGATTAGAAGATGACTGCCATTTAAATGACAATTTACTCACAGTCCCCAAAAGGACGGACCACATCATGCTGTGGGGCCACATGGGAGGTACCAGGTGGGTCAGGACTCAAAGGAGTCTTTACTGTGGATTCCACAGGAAGGAACGAGGGTGGGGAGTGTCAGGCTGAGTTCTCCCCTCAACACAAAGCATGACTATTTATTGGATCTTGAACAGGAAACAAAAATGGCTGTGAACATTGTTGGGACAACTGGAGAGTTTGAGCATGGCCTTTACTTTAGTAATGCTGCTAAGTCATGTTAAATGCCTCTGTGTGACACAGAATTGAGTTGGTTCAGGAGACACGCTCTCAACACATGGACAGTGTGGTGGGCTTGAGCCTGGATCCAGGGCTCTGCCATTGCCCTCTGTCTGTTCCTCCTGCCTTTAGCAGAAAAGTAGCTCCAGGGCACCCTGGGGTGAGACACCACACTCACTGGAGCCTGGAAAGACCACAATCGTTTTACCTACAAGACCACCGGTGCACCGAACTCCAAGGAGGGAAAGAGGTTATTTGGATCTGGACCCCTGCTCCCCACATCCCAGGGCGATTCATCTCCCACTGCAGAAACCCATACCCTCAGCTGCGCCCCAGATACCAAAAGGTGGAACCTGTTTTTTGGCCAAAACAGGTCTATCTCCTTTAAAAAGGCCTCATTGTCCCTATATTGAATATTATCAATATATCAGTACAGAGGCTCAAATATGTAACCTAGGGTACCTAGAGATGGTCTAGACTAGGAGAGTGAATGTGTTTTGTTTTTGTTTTTTGTTTTAGAGAGAGACAGAAGGACAGACAAGGACAGACAGACAGGAAAGGAGAATGATGAAAAGCATCAGCTCACAGTTGCGGCATCTTAGTTGTTCATTGATTGTTTTCTCATATGTGCCTTGACCAGGGGGCTACAGCAGAGTGAGTGACCCCTTGCTCAAGCCAGCGACCTTGGGCTCAAGCCAGCGACCCCCTTGTTCAAGCCAGTGACCTTTGGGCTCAAGCCAGTGACCACAGGGTCATGTCTATGATTCCACAGTCAAGCCGGTGAGCCTATGCTCAAGCCAGATGAGCCTGCACTCAAGCCAGCGACCTCAGAGTTTCAAACCTGGGTCCTCAGCATCCCATGGCAATGCTTTATCCACTGCCCCACTGCCTGGTCAGGCCTGAGAGGGTGAATGTATAAAATCACACGTCATCCTAAGCAGTTCGTTGTCTGTGGCAGAAAACTTAGGGACCATCTATGATTATGTAACAGGAAAATCTGTATACATACACAAAAAAATGTAATGTAAAAACTCTATTATTTCAGGGAGACAATCCTAAAATATTTTTTCTTTAGTGGGGTGGAAACTTTGTCAATTGAACTGGACATTGCTTTTTTTCTGGGGAATTCTGATCCTCCATTCCCCATATTTTCTTCCAAGTGGAGGGACATCCACAACCAAACATATCTAACCTCTCTATATGGCACCTCGTCTATTTAGAGAGTCATTTACCTGATTAGTGAGGCTGAAAGGATAAGGGTTGCACAGTCCGTGTCCTCTCCCATCACAGCTCTTGGGGCAAGCTGCCCTTATGGAGACATTTCACTCTGCCCTCATGGGTGGGTCTAGAATGGAGTAGACAAATTGACATCGAAGCTCACACATCATGGAAATGTGGGCTGATCTCTGCTTGCTGTTACATTTCCAAGTGCTCCCTCTGGTTGTCATGCTATTATATTAATATCAGAGGTATCACTCTGAATGGGGACCGAATTTTTAAACATTTATTTATTTATTAGAGAGCAGCAGGGAAAAAGAGAAAGAAAGACAAGAACATCAAGCTGTTCCTGTATGTGCCCTGACTGAGCATCGAACCGGCAAATTCTGTGCTTCCATACATACACACCCACATACATCCATGATCTTTTTCTCTCTTCCTCTCCCAACTTAAGATCCCAGGAATTCCTTGTGGTGAAATAGCTAGGGGGGTTGTTGAAAAAGAAACACAACAATTCAACAGATTCAATTCAAAAAACACATAAGTTGAAAACTACTAAACTATTTTAATGATGGATTTTTTGAGAGATGAATGGTAGAATTTTCTCTGGGACATTTGTCACCAGCCAGTACACTGCCAATAACTTCTAAAAGCTGATACAGAAATATAAGCAAATGCGTGTTATACATCAAGTGTCTTTCCCAGAGCCTAACCTTTCATCCAAAAAGTTCCCTCAATTGCCATATATATATATATATATATAAAATCTTTATTTATTTTAATTTATTGTGTTTACATAGATTTTAGTGTCCCCCTGAATGCATTCTCCCTCCCTCATGTCTCCCTCAACATTCCCCTCATTTGAGGGGGATGTTAAATGGCTATATTTTGACATTTGGCTGCTGACAGTTTAATGAAAATATAATGTGTGGGCCCTGGCTGTGTAACACAGTTGATTAGAGTGTTGTCCTGATACACCAAAGTTGTCTGTTTGATCCCCAAATTTGGCACATACAAGAATTAACCAATGAATGCATATAAGTGGAACAACAAGTTGATTATTTTCTCTTTGTAAAAATCAATAAATAAATTTTAAAAAGAAATATAATCTATGGAATTTTCAATGTAAAAACACTGTCATTCATGAGAACACTGAAAAGTATGAAATACTCAGAATCAATCTCTACACATATATGTAAGGTCTGTATATTGCACATTACAAAATATTTCTGACATATCAAAAGAAGATCTAAATAAATGGAGGGACATGTCATCTTCATGCATCAGAATACAGTATTGTTGAGATGTCTCTTCTCCTCAAACTGATATATAGATTCATTGTAATTATAACAAAAATCCAAGCAGACATTTGTTTTTAGAAAATGACAGGTTGATTCTAAAATTCATGTTGAAATACAAAGGACCTGGACTATAAAAACAACTCTGAAAAAGAACTGTGTTGGAGGATCAACACTCCTGATTTTAGAGTCATTACTAACCTTCAGTAATCATGAAAGTGGGATATTGGCATCAAGGTAGAAAAGTAGATCAATGGAACAGAAAAGAGTCCAGAAATAGGCCCACACCTATACGGATAACTGGTTATTAACAGAGTTGCAAAGGCAATTCAGTAGAGAATAAATAGTTTTTCAACAAATAGACTGGGAAAAATAAATATCCATGTGTATAAATATAAACTTTGACTTGTGTATTGTACTATATACAAAAGTCAACTGAAAATTAATCATAGACTTAAATATAAAACCTAAAACTCATATGAAAAGAAGTATAGGAGAAATCCTTGTGATTTTAGCTTACGTAAAGACTTCATAGATGTAACACCACAAGCACAATCCATAATGAAACAAATCAATAAATTTGACTTTCTTGAAGTTAAATTTCTGCTCTTCCAAAGACACTTTGACAGAATAAAAAGATAAACCACTGAGTATAAGAAAATATTTGTAAATCATAACTTTGATTAAGGACTTGGTGTCCAGAATGAAAAAATCTCACAAAACCCAATAAGAAGAAAATATTTCAATAAATAAGTGGGCAAAAGATTTGAATAGACAATTCACCAATGCCTGACATGTGTGGTGTCTCAGTGGATAGAGAGCATTGAACTGTAATGTTCAGGTGACGGGTTCTAAACCCTGGGCTTGCCTGGTCAAGGCACATACAATAAGCAACTACTGCTTTCCTGAAAGAAGATGGAGAAGGGGAAGGGGAAGGGGAAGGGGAAAGGGAAGGGGAAGGGGAAGGGGAAGAGGAAGAAGAAGAAGAGAGAAAGAAAGAAAGAAAGAAAGAGGGAGGAAGAGGAAGGGAGGGAGGGAGGGAAGGAGGGAAAGAAGGAAGAGAAGACCAAAGAAAGTATGTATATATATATAAAATAAACACATAAAAAGATGCTGAACATCGTTAGTCCAACCTCTTTGTCTCTTCAATTTTTTGGTGACTGCTGACATTCCTTGGCTTCTGGCTCTGTCACTCCAGCCTCTGCCTCTTTGGTCACACTGTCTTCTTCTCTTCTGTCTTTGTCAACTCACACTCTGTGTTTCTTTTATAAGGACACTTAGGTTTGCATTTAGGGCCCATCTGGATAATCCAGGATAATCTCCTCATAGGAGCCTTAATTTAATCCTTTTTGTAATGACCCTTTCCCATATAAGGTAATATTTACATGTTCCAGAGATTAGGACAGATATCTTTGGAGACCACTATTAAGCCTATTATAGTAATATCATTTTGCACTCTTGTGGCAAAGTGTAAAAAGACATGTTTTTGCACACCTCATCTTCTGATTGTGTTAACAACCTTTAAATCTTTGCCAATCTAATAGTTAAGATACGGTATCTTCACAGAGAACAGTATGGTGATTATGAGAGGGAAGGGAGGATAGGGGAGGAGATAGGAGATTATAGATGAAATCACCTATATTTTTTACTATGGATTTTTTTTTTACATTTGATTCACATTTGCGTGGAATTTATCATGTTGTGAAATGGAGAAATGGATCCTGTCTTACCTTTCTAATCTTACAGTTATCTATCTGAATACCACTTCATAAACAGCCAATCATATCTCCACTGATTTGAAATGCTGCTTTAATCACATTCTAAACTTTTAAACATAATGGGCTATTGTCACAGTTTCTATTGTTTTATTAATTTGTCAATTCATGGGTCAAGAAAATGATCTTTTACTTCCATTCACATAGCTGTTTTTCTTCAGCATAGGAGGCTACAGTTTCTGTATGGGTCCCTCAGCATCCTTGTACCCCGAGTGGAATGTTCTTTTCAGAAAGCTGTCTGAGGGACATGGAGGTGGATTACAGCTCTTCCCTCCCACTTTTCTGCTCTGCGCATTCAAGCTGCACTTCAGGTTTTTGTCACAAGGTGGCATCAACTAGCACCATCATCAAAGGACATAAAGGGGTCAATAGAAGCAAAATCTCACAATACTCTCCGGTAAAACCTAGCTTTTTGAATCCATGCACAAAATGATTCTGTCTGAGAAAACTGGTAGGTGTAAAAGAGAATTGTAACATATACTCTGTGGCCTGCACATGATAGCACGCCTTGACAGTAGGCCATGGACAAAGGGTGGTGCAGGGCAGGCAGAAGTGACAGATTATGTGTTCTTAGGGCAGGGTATGCACAGCAGTGAAGGGGATGATAGACAGGGTAGAGTACTGGGCAGCCTATACAGGGTGGAGTAAGAGAAGGTGAACGCCCTGCTCTCTACAGGGTGCACACATAAAACCACACTGATGAAGGAAGGACTACATCAATGAATGTGATGTAGATCTGCTCTAATTTACATACAAATTTTCCAAATAGAATTGATATCTTAATAAACAAACCATTCCAAGACATTACTTTGCAAAATTTACAGTCTCATTGCTATGTGCCAGTGAGAGAGAGAGAGAGAGAGAGAGAGAGAGAGAGAGAGAGAGTATGTTTGTGTGTGTTTGATGGAGCTGGGGAAGACACAAAGTGGCAATGCACAACTGAGTGGGGACAGGAAGCACATCCTCACCCTTTTCCTGAATTTCCTGTGCTTTCCCATCCTCTCATGTTCCTCTCTGTTCCATGCGCTGTCTTATCCCATCTCTCCATTCTAGTGGAGCATCAGAGAACGGTGTGAACTCTGAGTCCCAGAAACAGGAGCTGAGAGAGAGGAACACAGTGTGATGTCTGCTGTACTAGACGGGTTCCTGGAGCAAAAGTGAGCAGTCTCATCATGGGGACCCTTCAGTTATGTCACTACCACTTCCTCCAGTGTCTCCTACACAACAGGGTGACAGTACCTACTGCTGTTGCCCACCTAGGAACATTGTGGAGTTTAGGTGTGACCCAGGTAGGAAAGCAAGCTGTGGCTGTAGGTGGGAGGGAAGGATCCGTGCACTTTCCAGTCATTACAGTAACAAAGATCCTCTAGAGACCATAGAACTCTGCACGATAGACATTAAATTGATGCTACACACTGGTCAACTGTTTAGGTCAAGATTCCAAGTGTGGTTCATGGACCACCTCATCAAAAATCACTTTTGAGTGCTTATAAATAGCCAATTCAATCTCTGGCTTTCATAATTTTAATGAAATTCATTTTATTTCTTGTTTAAAGCCTAACTTCCTGAATTAGCCCATTAGGTATGCTACAACAAAAATACCATAGACTGCATTATTCTCAAAGAACAGAAACATATTTCTCACAAATCTGAAAGCTACAAGTCCAAGATCAGCATGCCTACATGGTCATAGTAAGGACCCTCTTCTAGGTCACAGAATTTTCATTGTATCTTTACATGTTGGAAGGAAGTGAGTGATCTCCTTGTGACTTCTTTTATAAGAGCACTAATCTCATTCATGAGGATTTTGCCCTCGTGACATAATCACCTTCCAAAGGCCCTATAATATTACCTACCACCTTATGGGTTGGGATTTTGACATATGAATTTGGGAGGGACACAAAAGTTCAGACCATAGCACTTCCCTCTCAACAAGTTTTAAATATTTAGATAAATTTTTATATTATAATCTGCATAGGTTTTTGTTATATGTACATTTTATCACACAGATTTTTTCTAACATACAAACTAATGAAAATTAGCCTCATTAATAGAACTAAGCATAATTTGGATGCCTCCTGGCCATTTTATTTTTGTGTGTGGTTATAAAGGTAATTTTCAGTAAGTACTAAAACACTTAACTGCTGTTCTGATGGATTAGTCTGATTTCTTATATATCTAGAAATTTTTTACCCTCACTTTTCTCTAGACTACACACATTCACACACACGCACACAAATACACACATGTATCTACACATAATGCTCTTTATGGATAATCAGTGCTGTGATTAAAGAGGTAGTTTGATGATGCCAGGAATGGAATGAAGACTAATCCCATTTTACTGGGCACTTAACTGGGGTATAATTGTCCATGTGCCAAGTTAATGTGGTGGGTTTTATTTGTCAAACACGTGTGCTTGAAAATGAAAACAATAATTCAATATTTAAATCTTTTGAAGAAAAAGAGAGTGTCACCCTGTTATTTTCATTAGTCACCATTATTTCCCAATTTTCTGTGAGAGAGGAGAAGTATGCCCACTGGCAGCTCTAGCTTCATGTCTTTGTATCTCCATGATTAAAAGGAAGCAAACAATAGACAAGCACCACACAATTTCTAAACATCTCAGAAAGTCTCCTACTGGCTGAACCCAGGTCACCTTCCCACACTTGGAGATGATGGCTGGAGCTCAGAGACTGCAAGTCCTGTCTGTCAGAGCCAGTCAACAACCAGTTGGGGAGGGAGCTGCTCTCACTGAAGGTTCCATTAGTCAAGTGATGCATAAATGCACGTAATGGAGGTTTCTGGGTTGAAAATGAAATAATCTAGACCGGAAAAGAAAACAGTAGAATGACTCTGAGTGAAATAGGAATTAAAAAGAATAAAGCTATACTGATATCAATAATTATATAAGTATTTGAATTATTATTATTATTATTATTAATAAAATGAATGATTAGAGACAAGTTATCTTTATAGATAATTTCAAATAATATATATAGATACCCTGCCTCCATGAAGTGAACCTGAAATTTGCTTCTCACCTTGAGGGAAGACCAACTTAGTGACTCACCTCTAAAGAATAGAGTAGGTAAACCCTGGCCAGATAGCTCAGTTGTTTGGAGCATCCACCCAATATGTAAAGGTCACAGATGCGATCCTGGGTCAGGGCACATACAAGAACAGATCAATATTTCTGTCTATCTCTCTTTCTCCTTTCTTCTCGCTCTCAACTCAATAAATAAAATTTAAAAAAAAGAATAGAGTAGATGAATCGAAAACAGTTACTGTACACTGGAGAAACTAGACAAACACCACCTTAACCCTGTGATGAATGTCATTTCCAGTGACCCAGTGATGTCATGTGGGTATCTTGTTCCCCAGATATGATATGACAGTATGGGCACTTCAAATCTGTATTATTCTTTCTAAAAAGCTGTAACCAGCTTTTAAATCATTCGAAAAAGAAAAAAAATCTTACCTTTTGCGACATCATGGATGAATCTGAAGTGTATTGTGCTCAGTGGAATAAGCCAGTCAGAGAAAGACAGGTACCATATGATTTCACTTAAATGTGTTCTGTGTAAATTACATTGTTAGAAAAAAAATCTAATCTAATGAAAAAATAAATTAACAAACAAAATAGAAATGGGCTTATAGGTAGAGAACAGACTGACAGCTGTCAGAGACGATGGAGTGAGGGCTGGGTCAAAAAAGGTGAAGGGATTAAGAAAAAACACTCATAGACACAGACAACAGTATGGTGATTGCAAGAAGAAAGGGGGTTGAGGGAGGCAATAGAAGGTAAAGTGTGGATAAATGGTGATGAAAGGAGATTTGACTGGCAGTGGTGAACATACAATACAATATATAGATAATGTATTATAGAATTGTTATCAATGTCATCCCAATGAATTCAATAAATAAATAAAATAAGACTATACCTGCACTCTTCAACACTGTCAGGGTAATGGTAATAGTCTGGCAGTTCCTCAAATGGTGTAACAGAGTAACCATCTGGCCCAGCAATTCCACTCCTGAGTTCATAGCCAAGAGAAATGAAAACACATGTCTACATAAAAACTGGTGTATGAATGGACAGAGCATCATTATTCATAATAACCAAAAGGGGAAATTAGCCAAATATACACCAATTCATGAATGGATAAAAAATGTGATATATTATTTAGCAATAAAAAAGAATGAAGTACTGCTACATGCTACAATATAGATAATCCTTGACAACTTTATACCAGTGAAAGATTCTGAATATACAAAAGACCCCAGCCTGTATGATTCTGTTTATATGAAATGTCCAGAATAGGCAAGTCCATGGACAGGCAGCATATCTGTGGTTCCTGGGGATGGGGATAGGTGTGGGCTGAAACTCTTTAGGATGATGAAAACGTCTAAAACTCGATTATGGTCATTATTGTACAACTCTACATGGTTACTAAAAATCATCAAACAGTACTCTTAAAATGTGTTCTGTGTAAATTACATTGTAAGAAAGCTATTAAAACTATGATATTATCTTGGTGTTCTGTTTTTTTGTTGTTGTTGTTTGTTTGTTTTAGCGAGAGAGAGAGAAAGAGGCAGACAGGGATAGACAGACAGGAAGGGAGAGAGATGAGAAGCATCAACTCCTAGTTGTGGTGCCTTACTTATTCATTGATGGCTTTCTCATATGTGCCTTGACCAGGGGGCTCTAGCTGAGCCAATGATCCCTTGTTCAAGCCAGTGACCTTTGGGCTCAAGCTAGGGACCATGGGGTGGGGTCGTGTCTATGATCCCACACGCAAGCCAATGAACTGGCACTGAAGCTGGTGAACCTGCACTCAAGCAGGTGACCTTGGGGTTTTGAACCTGAGTCGTCAACGTATAGGCTGATGCTCTATTCACTCCACCACTGCTGGTCAGGCACCTGATCTTCTGTTTTACCACAGTAACACCAAACTTCTTCATACAAAGGCCTAGGTACACATGTTTTATATAAATGTTACTTTATATAAAATTGTGGCTATATCCCAGGCTTGCTGACTCTATGTCCTGTGTTCCTCCAAACAATGGCCTTCCCCCATACATGCTTTGCACTTGTATGCAAAATTTGATTTACATCTGATCACTTCTACATTTTCTGGCTGTGGAAGTGACTTGAGAGTGAATCCATGACAGAGTCCAGGTGTGGTGTGTGTGACATGTTGTCAGCATTACTAAAGCCAGTCTTTCGTGTCCTTTCCAACATGGCTTTGCTTAGGGGAGACTAACTACCTTTCCAGGTACAGTATGGGCAGACTTTTCAAAGGGCTACATAGGTGCACACCCTTTACAATAATCGTTTCTCCATAAGAACTTTACCTTCAAAACATGGTTAAGGATGTTAATGAGGATTTGATTTTATGGATTCCTATCCTGTTACTTCCTTAGTTTCACTTTGGAGTTTGAATTTAGGAAGGGAGATCAAAGGGGAAGCAATGCCATGAAAGGGCAGAAGAAGACAAGGAAAATGTTGTGTTAACACACACACACACAGGATTCTGTTAACACAATACTAAAATTGTCTTAACACAGTTTTCTGGACTCAAAGAGGACACATTCGGCTCACCTGTAAAAATACCCATGGGTAATGTGTCTTGAGCAGTGTACAGACACTGAAGAGATTTCATCCATGGTGTTGATAACAGGGACTGTCAGAAACACTTTGTATCACAGGGTTGTGAGAATTTATTATATCACATCCATAGGATGGAATTCTACATAGGCAGCAAGAACAAGTTATAATCAAAACAATGAAGAGAGGTGGTTTGTTGCCTATCAGAAAAACAATGACTTAAGTTATTCATAATGTGTGGAGAAACAGGCACTTTCTTAAAACAATGTTAGGAATACAAATTAGTGAAAATATTTCCAGTGTTGTGTTAATATGAAGATTGCATTTTCCCTTGTTTATAAAGAACATTTTCAAAGACTTATAAATGGCTACAGAGATATTTCTTTATATAGAAGCAAGGCTGTTAAGTATACTATTGTTTGTAACAGAAAATATAGTAAGGGAACTAAATTTTCATCCTTTAGGTTCTGGTAAAATAACTTGGAGCATTATATGATGAAACACTCAATTACATAAACAAAAATTTCAATTTAAATTCTTAAAATGTTATCATAAAAATATATTTACATGGCCTGACCAGGCGGTGGAGCAGTGGATAGAACATCGGACTGGGACGCAGAGGATACAGGTTTGAAACCGTGCCATTGCTGGCTTGAGTGTAGGCTCACCAGCTTGAGAATGGTGTCACTCGCTTGAGCATGGGATCATAGGCATGATCCTATGATCACTCGCTTGAGCCCAAACGTTGCTGGCTTGAGCCCAAAGGTAGTTTGCTGGCTTGAGCAAAGGGTCACTTGCTCAGCTGAAGCCCCCAGTCAAGGCACATACGAGAAAGGAATCAATGACCTACTAAGGTGACACAACAAAAAATTGATGCTTCTTATCTCTCTCCCTTCTTGTCTGTCTTTATCAGTTCCTCTCTCTGTCTCTCTGTCTCTGTCACAAAAATATGCATATTTACATAGAAAGTTGAATATATTAAGTGCAAAAGCAGGTTACAAAGATCATAAATCACCTTGATTCATTTTTTTTTTGTATTTTTCTGAAGTTGAAAACAGGGAAGCAGTCAGACTCCCGCATGCGCCCAACCGGGATCCACCCGGCATGCCCACCAGGGGGCGATGCTCCACCCATCTGGGCTGTTGCTCTGTTGCATCCAGAGCCATTCTAGTGCCTGAGGCAGAGGCCATGGAGCCATCCTCAGTGCCTGGGCCAACTTTGCTCCAATGGAGCCTTGGCTGCGGGAGGGGGAGAGAGAGACAGGAAGGAGAGGGTGAGGGGTGGAGAAGCAGATGGGGGCTTCTCCTGTGTGCCCTAACCAGGAATCGAACCCGGAACTCCTGCATGCCAGGCCAACGCTCTACCACTGAGCCAACTGGCCAGGGCCCACCTTGATCCATTTTTGCTGATATAAATCTCTAACTATTTTAGCCAGAGCACTCAAAGAGTAAAAATAAAGAATAATCTTTTACTCTTATTCCCATGAAACTTTCTCTTCAACAGAGAAAGAGACTACACTTCCTATATCTCAGTATCCTGTACACTGGGTATGTCCCCTTTCCACTTAAATTTCCGGAAGGCTCTCTGGTGAGTTTGGGTTATGGCTTCTCTCTCCCACCTTCCTGCCCTGCCATGTTGAAGCTGCTGTTCAGGATTCTGTCAAGAGATAGCACCAAATTCCTCTACATAAATGTTCAGCCACAACCAAACACAATACCCTGGCTGTGGAAGTGACTTGAGAGTGTCTTCACCCAGCTTTTGAACTTACCTATGGAATAATTCTAATTTTGTCTGAAAAATTTGGTAGATATAAAAGAGGATGGTCAAGAAACAAAAAGGTGTAAAACACGAGGTGGCAGTAGCGCACCTTGGCAGTGGGCGGTGGACTATCTCAGAACTGCACAGGGCAGGGGCAGGGGAGAGATCATGCGGCCTTAGAGAGGAGTCTGGACATCTGTGTCTGGTGTCGTGGACAGGGGATGACAGACAGGGGGTGGGAGAAGGACTTGGCCGCCTGTTCGTAGGTGTGGAAAGAGAGAGTGAACTCACTGCTCTCTGGAAGGAACTCCTTCTCCTTGTGGACACTTCAACCTACCCTGGTGAGGGAAGAGACAAATCAATGAACGTGATATAGATTTGGGGTCAACAATCGATGGAACTGTTTAATAAACATATGACTATTCCGAACAGAATTGGTATCTTATCAAAAAAAAAAAAATAAGAAAAGAAAGAAAGAAAGACAAAACAAAGGTTCGATGATATTCCCCTTTGTTAACTGCGCTTTTTAAAAAGCCTTTATTTATGGATTTTACAGAGACAGTAGGTGGGGAGCAAGCAGCATCAATCCACAGTTGTTTCACCCTAGTCATTTATTGATTTCTTATTGTATGTGCCTTGACCAGGCAAGCCCAGGATTCTAAACAGGTGAATCTCAGCATTCCAGGTACAAGCTTTATCCACTGGGCCAACTCAGGTCAGGCATTCCCCTCTCTTTTGTTTTAGTAAAAGAAAAAAAATCGAGGTAGATGTCATCAAGTAGCTGGATTTAGTATGCCATCTCTGAGTTTCAGACCAAGGAGCTCAGCAAGGGATGTCACGGACAGAAGCTAAGATATTGGACTAATGGTTTCACAGCAAGAATTTTATTGAATATTTTAATCTCCTGGTGGCCACATAGATGTATCCCTCATTTTCTGGAATACCTACTGAGATCGAAGTCCAGCTTTGATTTGAAGTGAAGAGAAAGCTATACCAGTGAGTATATTTAGAAGGATAGCGCTAGAGGAAACCTAGAAACTCACACATGTGCGGGCCAAAACACTTTCTGTTCTCTTTTTTCTACTTCATATTTCTACATAATTGAATAAAAGGGATGATTTTTCTTAAAGTAAAGAATGCATTATACATTACTTTTTAGAATCTGCTTACAGGCATTTCTGCTTTCAAATTGTCATAAAAATAATTTTTTCCTGAATACAATATTTCAAACTATGTGAAAGATTTATCAAATAAAATTATCCTGCTCCTCTCACTGGCCTGACTCCCACTTCCTGACCCTAAGGGGTCCATTGTCAAAAAAATGTGCCTCCTCTCCAGCTGTGTCCCTGAAGGTGAAGGGCACATAAACATAGACACCTGCAAACACTCATGGTCTTTTTCAAAAGAGGAATCACATTACACATCTCTCTCATATTGTAACTGGGAATAAATACATATATTACTGATTTTCTGATGTTAGTCTGACTAGCCATAAAATAGAGCTAAACAAAAATGTACTAACAAGCCCTGGCTGGTTGGCTCAATGGTAGAGTGTCAGCCTAGCATGTGGAAATCACAGGTTTGATTCCTGGTCAAGGCACACAGGACAAGTGACTATTTGCTTCTCCCCCTTCCTCCTTCTCTTTCTCTGTCTTCCCCTTGCACAGCCATGGCTCACTGGATTTGAGAGTGTTGGCCCTAGGCACTGAAGATGGCTTCATGGAACCTCCACCTCAGGTGCTAAAAATAACTTCATTGAGAACATTGGCCCCAGATGGGCGTTGCTGGGTTGATCCTGGTCGGGTGCATGAGGGAGTCTGTCTATTTCCCCTCTACTCACTTAAGTTAAAAAAAAAGAATGTACTAACAAAGTAAGTTTATAAAAGGCTTCCTGTAAAATGTTAAATTCAGTTTATTGCTTTTATAACCATATTCAATATTTTTGGTTTAGTAATAAAAATAATGTATTCCATAACAAATCAAATGTATATAATCAATCCTGAACTTTGACCTCTGTTGTCAAGCTCTCCTTCCAGTTAAAAAGCCTGTTCCCTTCCTAATGAAGCACATCAAGGGTTAACATTCAAGCAAGAAGTAAAACCACTTCTCACTCCCACCATGCTGCGCTAGCAGTTCTGATTCTCACACAAGGCCAAAAAGACAAACTGACTGTGGGAGTCTGTAGATACTTGTTACGTGAAACAAAAATCCTAATTTATAAATTACATGTTAGCTTTATTTTTTGCGACAACAAAGGGAGGGAACAGACTCCAACTTTCAGATATGCCAGCTCCGGAAGCTGTATGGCCTTCAATCTGTTATCTGAACACACTGAGCTAGCTTGCACTACCCCCCCCCACTCCCTTCAGCAAAGAACTCTCAACCTTCTCCTTTTGATCCCTTTGTTCTAGTTTTTCTTATTCCCCTTCCTTCCTCCTCCTCATAAAACTCCGTGCCTCCATCAGAAGAGGAAAATGGCTTTTTGTGGACTGGAGTACCTCCATCTTCTCAGGTGACCGGTGCTTGAATAAAACTCTTTCCTTTACACCAGCACCTGTGTTGGGTACTTGGTATTCATGGCAACAGGCAGCGGGACCTGAGGGTCATTTTTTCTGTTTTCAATATTGTGTTTTTCACTCGATATGAATTCTCAGATTCATGTTTGCATCTTATTAATGTTTGTGGTTTTGGCATGTTTTGAGATGTTTAACGTTCATTTATAATTTTACATGCATGCAGTTTAATTATCAACCAATCTGTTTGTTAATATGTATCACAAATCATGCACACTAACCCAGTAGCTGAGCTGTAGTTTGCAAATGATTTCTCCTTTGTTTTCATACAATTTTTACTATATTTTCCACTTAGAATGTGTTCACAATTCAAAAAATAAAATGAATAACACCTTGATTACATGTAATTCAGCTTCTAGGGTTTAACTCACTCAAAGACCAGGAGGATTAAAGGCAAAAAGTAAAAACCTTCAGAATAAATCCAATGTTAGCTGTTGATCCTGACAAAATAAAGTTGTTTCCCTGATTTATTTACACTCCCTTAAAGTCAATTCCCTAATTTGAATAATATATATCTTGAATAGCTGTTAAGATTAAAGGAGATAAATAAAAAATTAAATCACTTAAAGCAGGTCCGTATATCACTTCCCCTCCGTGTAGCTCACCTGTCCCAAGAGCAACATCTGAGCTTCTGTCCAAGCCCCGTCCTCTCTTCAGGGATCGGCCATGGATATGGCCAACACCCAGGTCTCTGGCACAAGGGTGGGATTTCATCTCCTCTGTCATGTTCATCACCCAGAGTGGCTATCAAGGGAGTCCCTAAGTGGCCACAATAGCAGGGAATGTGATCTGACCACTTCGCCAGCCCTGGAAGCCCATCTTCTAAAATGAGAGATTACCTAGTATTCTCTAGGGAGAGCAGGGGATGAAACTCCCTTCCCGTCCTGTCACTTAAGTGGAGACTGACATAGGCTCTGTCAGTACAAGCCTGGCCATCTGTGAAGTGGGACTCCTGATACCTTCCTCATAGTTGTCCTGAATGGTAAATAAGAACATCTGCCCAAGGATATGACATATAGAGGGTGGGATTTCAAGGGCCCTTTAAGTGTAAAGATACAGCAGTGGGAGCCCGTTGAGCGTCAGGGCCCAGGCAGCCATTGTGAAGTCATTTCTCATTGTTTCTCCAAATTGAAAGATAGGTACCTTTCTGAAGGAAGCAAGTATCTCTCTAATAGGCCTTCAGTTCAAACTTTTTCATACAGAAGCTTCTCTACTTGTTTGGGTGACTCGGAAGCTCACTAAGAGCTGCTCCTCATCATGCCTCTGAGCAGACCCTAGTTCTCAGGCTGGGAAGAAAAGCTTGTCTCTGACTCACTGGGTGAGCTCCAGGAGAGATCACACCAGGCAGCAGGGTGTGGTGACAGCCTAGCTGTTGCTCCTGAAATGCTCCCTATCTTAATAGAAACGTTCTAGACCTGGCCTACTGTCATCAGTGCAGCATGCTTCATATCATGCATATCCAGCCCAGCACACCAGAATTCCAGCCATCTCTTACATCCCTGAGATGCAAAAATCTAAGAACTATTACTATTTTTTGATACACAGTTATCCATTCTTTTTCATTTCCTCACTAATAACTAAATGCATATTGAACTCAAAACCCATACTATTCTACTAGAGCCGGCTCATTGACCCTATTGTGCAAGTAAGAGAAAAATATGGGCCAATTCAGGAGTTAAATTTTAATATGAGATAGCTCCTGTGTATAAACTTTTTTTTTTTTATAATTTTATTTTTTTTAATGGGGTGACATCATAAATCAGGATACATATATTCAAAGATAACAAGTCCAGGTTATCTTGTCGTTCAATTATGTTGCATACCCACCACCCAAAGTCAGATTGTCCTCTGTCACCTTCTATCTTGTTTCTTTGTGCCCCTCCCCCTCCCCCTATCCCTCTCCCATTGCCCCTCCCCCCCGTACCCACCACACTCTTGTCAATGTCTCTTAGTTTCAGTATTATGTCCCCCTACGTTATGGAATAATACAGTTCCTGTTTTTTCTGATTTACTTATTTCGCTTCGTATCATGTTATCAAGATCCCACCATTTTGCTGTAAATGTTCCGATGTCATCATTTCTTATGGCTGAGTAGTATTCCATAGTGTATATGTGCCACATCTTCTTTATCCAGTCATCTATTTGATGGGCTTTTTGGTTGTTTCCATGTCCTGGGCCACTGTGAACAATGCTGCAATAAACATGGGGCTGCATGTGTCTTTACATATCAATGTTTCTGAGTTTTGGGGATATATACCCAGTAGAGGGATTGCTGGGTCATAAGGTAGTTCTATTTTCAGTTTTTTGAGGAACACCATACTTTCTTCCATAATGGTTGTACTACTGTACATTCCCACCAACAGTGGATGAGGGTTCCTTTTTCTCCACAGCCGCTCCAACATTTGCTATTACCTGACTTGCTAATAACAGCTATCGAACAGGTGTGAGGTGGTATCCTCATTGCCGTTTTGATTTGCATTTCTCTAATAGCTAAAAGAAGATGAGCATCTTTTCATATATCTGTTGGCCATTTGTATTTCTTCCTGGGAAAGTGTCCTTTCATATCCTCTTTCCCATTTTTTTATTGGATTGTTTGTTTTGTTTGTTGTTGAGTTTTATGAGTTCTTTGTATAGTTTGGATATTAGGCCCTTATCTGAGCTGTTGTTGAAAATATCATTTCCCATTTAGTTGGCTTTTCTGTTTATTTTGTTATCAGTTTCTCTTGCTGAGCAAAAACTTCTTAGTCTGATGTAGTCCCATTCATTAATTTTTGCCTTCACTTCTCTTGCCTGTGGAGTCAAATTCATAAAATGCTCTTTAAAAAAAAACCCAGGTCCATGAGTTGAGTACCTATGTCTTCTTCTATGTACTTAATTGTTTCAGGTCTTATGTTTTAGATCTTGATCCATTTTGGAGTTAATTTTTGTACAGGGGGAAAGACTGTAGTCCAGTTTCATTCTTTTGCATGTGGCTTTCCAGTTTTTCCCAGCACCATTTATTGAGAGAGGCTTTCTTTTCTCCATTGTGTGTTGTTGGCCCTTTATCAAAAATGATTTGACTATATATATGTGGTTTTATTTCTGGACTTTCTATTCTGTTCCATTGGTCTGAGTGTCTATTTTTCTGCCAATACCATGCTGTTTTGATTGTCGTGGCCCTATAATAGAGTTTGAAGTCAGGTATTGTTATGCCCCCAGCTTCATTCTTTTTCTTTAGGATTGCTTTGGCTATTCGGGGTTTTTACAGTTCCATATAAATCTGATGATTTTTTGGCTCTATTTCTTTTAAAAAAACGTCATTGGAAGTTTGATGGGAATTGCATTAATTTGTATATTGCTTTGGGTATATAGCCATCTTGATTATATTTATTCTTCCCTAGCCAAGAACAAGGTATATTCTTCCATCTCATTATATCTTTTTCGATTTCCCTTAACAATGGTTTATAGTTTTCATTATATAAGTCCTTTACATTCTTTGTTATGTTTATTCCTAAGTATTTATTTTTTTTGTTGCAATCGTGAAGGGGAATTATGCTTTTGAGTTCCTTCTCAGTTGTTTCAATTGTTGGCATATAGAAAGGCTATTGACTTCTGTATGTTAATTTTGTATCCTGCGACTTACTGTATTGGCTTATTGTTTCTAGTAGTCTTTTTGTGGATTCTTTGGGGGTTTTCGATGTATAGGATCATATCATCTGCAAAAAGTGATACCTTTACTTCTTCTTTTCCGATATGGATGCCTTTTATTTCTTTGTCTTGTCTGATTGCTCTGGCTAGAACCTCTAGTACCACATTAAATAAGAGTGGAGAGAGTGGACAACCCTGTCTTGTTCTGATTTAAGGGGGAAAGCCTTCATTTAGTGCCATTAATATGATGTTAGCTGATGGTTTATCATATATGGCCTTTATCATGTTGAGATATTTTCCTTCTATACCCATTTTGTTGAGAGTCTTAAACATAAAATTGTGTTGTATTTTAGTCGAAAGCCTTTTCTGCTGCGTCTATTGATAAGATCATGTGGTTTTTGTTCTTTGTTTTGTTGATATGGTGTATCACATTAACCGTTTTTATACGTATGTGGAACCATCCTTGAGATTCTGGGATTAATCCCACTTGATCATGATGTATTATTTTTTAATATGTTGTTGTATTCGATTTGCTAGTATTTTGTTTAGTTATTTTAGCATCTGTATTCATTAGAGATATTGGTCTGTAGTTTCTTTTTTTGGTGCCATCCTTGCCTGGTTTTGGTATGGAGGGTTATGTTGGCCTCATAAAATGTGTTTGGAAGTATTGCTTCTTCTTCAATTTTTTGGAGACTTTGAGTAGACATAGGAACCAAGTCTTCTTTGAATGTTTGATAAAATTCGCTGGTATAAGCCGTCAGGGGCCTGGACTTTTATTTTTGGGGAGGTTTTTAATGGTTTTTTCTATTCTTCTCTACTGATAAGGTCTGTTTAGGCTTTCTGCTTCTTCTTGGACTCAGTCTAGGAAGGTTGTATTTTTCTAGGAATGTATCCATTTCTTCTAGGTTGTTGAATTTAGTGGCATAAAGTTTTTCATAGTATTCTACAATAATTCTTTGTATATCTACAGTGGTCCGTGGTGATTTCTCCTCTTTCATTTTGGATTTTGTTTATATGAGTTCTTTCTCTTTTTTCCTTGGTAACGTCTTGCCAAGGGTTTGTCAATTTGGTTGATCTTTTCAAAGAACCAGTCTCCTTGTTCTATTAATTTTTTCTATAGTTTTTCTGTTCTCTAATTCATTTATTTCTGCTCTGATTTTTATTATTTCCTTTCTTCGGCTGGTTTGGGTTGTCTTTGTTCTTCTTTTTCTAGTTCCTTAAGGGTGGGAAGTTAAGTGGTTCACTTGGGCTCTCTCTTGTTTGTTCATATATGCCTGAAGCCGATATGAACTTCCCTCTTATCACTGCTTTTGCTGCATCCCATAGATTCTGATATATCGTATTGTCATTTTCATTAGTCTGGATATATCGTTTGCATCTCTGCACTTATTTCTTCTTTGACCCATTCATTTTTTAAAAAGTATGTTGTTTAGTTTTCCACATTTTTGTGGGATTTTTTTTCTTTTTTTTGCAGTTGAATTCTAGTTTCAAGGCTTTAATGATCAGAAAATATGCTTGGTACAACTTCAATTTTTCTGATTTGCTGATATTGTTTTTGTGGCCCAACATATGGTCAATTCTTGAGAATGATCCATGTACACTGGAGAAAAATGTATACTCAGTCAATTTGGGGATGAAATGTCCTGTAGATGTCTATCATATCCAGGTGCTCTAGTGTTTTGTTTAAGCCACTATGTCCTTTGTTGATTCTCTGTTTGGATGACCGATCTAGAGCCGTCCAGCGTGTATTGAGGTCTCCAAGTATGATTGTATTTTGTCAGTTTTGTTTTAAGATCAATAGTAGCTGTCTTATATATTTTGGTGCTCCTTGGTTTGGTGCATATATATTAAGGAAATTGTTATGTCTTCTTGATTCAGTGTCCCCTTAGCCATTATGAAATGGCCATTTTTGTCTCTGAGTACTTTTTCCTGTCTTGTAGTCAGCATTATCCGATTATGAGTATTGCTACAGCTGCTTTTTTTGGATGTTATTTGCTTGGAGTATTGTTTTCCAGCCTTTCACTTTGAATTTGTTTTTATCCTTGTTACTTAGATGAGTTTCCTGTAGGCAGCATACAGTTGGATTTTCTTTTTTAATCCATTCTGCTACTCTGTGCCTTTTATTGGTGAGTTTAATCCGTTTACATTTAGTGTAATTATTGATACTTGTGAGTTCCTATTGCCATTTTATATCTTGCGTTCTGTTAGTTTTTGTTGTCTGTGTTTGTATCCCTCTCTTTTTTCTGGTTTTCTATCTTTTGGTTTTTATTTGGGTGTGTATCCATACATCTTTCCTACGGTTGCTATCCTTTTTTATCTCATGTGCTTCTGTGGTGGTTTTTTCAATGGTGGTTACCTTTGAGTAATGAAAAGGGTCCCTACCCTGTTCATTGTAGCGAACTATTTTGTGAGTACTTTTGCACTCCATCGTCCTTTGCTACTGTTAATCTCCATCTTCTCCCCCTCTTTCTTTTTGTTGTTGTCACAGTTTAAATTTGGTTTTATTGTGTTCTTCTTGGAGCTTTTACTTGTGGCTCTGTTTTTTTTTGTTCTTTGTATCTGATTGGAGAACCCCCTTTAGTAATTCCTGGAGTGGGGGTTTTCTGATGATAAATTCCCTCATCTTTTCTGTATCTGTGAATGTTTTTATTTCTCCTTCATATTTGAAGGATAGCTTTGATGGGTATAGTATTCGTGGCTGAAAGTTCCTCTCTTTCAGGACTTTAAATATTGGGGTCCACTCTCTTCTAGCTTGTAGAGTTTCTGCTGAGAAATCTGATGATAATCTAATGGGCCTTCCTTTATATGTTGTATTCTTCTTTTCCCTGGCTGCCTTGAGAATTTTTTCTTTGCTGTTGGTTTGTGTCAATTTCATTATGATATGCCTTGGAGTAGGTTTGTTGGGGTTAAGAAAACTTGGAGTTCTGTTTGCTTCTTGAACTTGAGGCTTTAGTTCTTTCCACAGGCTTGGGAAGTTCTCATCTATTATTTGTTTGAGTATGTTCTCCATTCCATTTTCTCTCTCTTCTCCCTCTGATATACCTATTATTCTTATGTTATTCTTTTGATGGAGTCAGATAATTCTTGTAGGGCTATCTCATTTTTTTTAATTTTTGAGTCTCTTTCTTCTTCTCTCTGTTGTGCCTCAAGTTGCTTGTCTTCTATTTCACTAATCCTCTCTTCTATCTGACCTGTTCTATTAGCTAAGCTTGTTACTTCGTTTTTCAGCTCGTGAATTGAGTTTTTCATCTCTGTTTGATTTGTTTTTATAGTTTCATTTCCTTGGACATATATTCTTTGTGTTCATGGAGTTGTTTTCTGATCTCCTATATTGCCTTTCTGTGTTTTCTTGTATATCTCGGAGGATTTTTATATTTCTATCTTGAATTCTCTGTCATTTAGCTCCAAGGTTTCCAATATATTAAATTTTTTCTCCATAGATTTTTCCTCATCTAGCTGTGTTACCTCTCTTTCTTTTGTATCCATGATATTCGATTTTCTCTTCCTTAATGGCATCTGAGGGTGGTTTTGTTGATAGTATTAATGAGATTTAATAAAGAATAAAAAGTTAAAAAAAATAAAAAAAATAAAAATCGAAAAGAGTTGTTTTTTTTTAAAAAAAATTAATAATGAAATAAAGAAAAATAAAATAAAATAAAAATTTTTAAAAAAAGGAAATTATTCCCCCCCTCCTTTTTTCCTCTCCTCTCCTCTCCCTCTTTCTTGAGAAAATCTTGTGGTGGACTGTGATTATAACAAACAATGCCTGTGATGGAGGGCCTGAATTGGGGAAAAGTAATAAAGGGGCAAAAAAGAAAAAAAGAAAAAAAAAAAAAGGAAAAAAAAAAAAAGAAAAAAGAAAAAAAAAGAGCGTATGGACCCACAAAAAGCAAATAAGGAAAAAATTTGGGTCAAGAATAAAATGATTTGCTTTTAGGTGTTGGTTGTCTAAGAGTTATGATGAGAGGAATAAGAGGAAAACGGAAAAATGGGGGGACAAATTAAAAACTTACTATTGTATTTAGTGGAACAAGAACTAGATAATATGGAGAGCCAGGGATGGGAGCACTGCTAGTGAGTTAAAAAGGTGAAGTAAAAACCCCCCAAAATGCCACAAACATAGGTTTGAGTCCCAGATAAGATAATTTGTTTGTTATTGAGGTTTGAATGAGAGGAGATGTAAAGGAGAAAGGAAGAAACTAATATAGAGGGAGAAAAGAAAGAGAGAGAGAGAAAAAAAAGAGGGAACCACTAAAAGAAGAAAAAAGAAAAGAGAGAGAGAGAAAAAAAGAACACTAAAAAAAAAAGAAAGAGAGAGAGAGAGAGAAGTTAAGGGTTTTGGAGTGCAACCCTCATAGAGAGAAAGGAAGAGAAGAGAAAAGATAATGGGAGATGTAACACTTATGGGTAGTGTAGTTCAAGGAGAGGAGAGAGTAAGACCAGTAGAGAGTTAATCGGCCAAATTGGAGGAGGAAAAAAAAGTATCAAGAATGAAGATAAGAGAAACAAACGAACAAATATAATAAAATGGGATAGGTTATAAAGTCTGCAGATTATTCTTGATTTTGAGAGGTTATCTTCTTGCTTTTTCTTTTCTCTCCCTCTTCCTGGTCGGTGACTCTGTACCCCGGGTTCTGCCCCTTTGGCACGCTCAGGTAGAGGCTTGCAGTTGATAAGTCTCTATGGCAATGTCATGTATTGTGCTTTAGTCTAGTTGGCAGTCGAGGCTCATTAGCATTTATAGGCTCCGACAGTGAGAGAGTCCGTGTTCCTGGAGCCTTTCTCCTAGTCTTTCCTTCCTCAATTAGTAGCCTGATAATCCAGCTATGGGGTTGCTGCTGCCTCTGCCTGGATAGTAAGAGGCTCAAAGAGCTGGCAACTCCCCACTCTATTTCCACTCAGCACAGGGCTCTGGGTAAGGCTCAGTCAGTCAGAGCTGCTAGCATAATCAGGCGGGCTTTCCACCCACTCAAAGACCTCTGGCTCTGCCACTCTGTCCGGTAACACAAGCGGGCGCCCACTTCTGGGGGGCGCTTGGAGGAAACTCTCACTCACTGTCTACGACCAGGATATCCAGCCAGCAGTCTCACGCTCTGAGTGAAACCCCCAACCGCAGGGAAAAGTTGCAGCGTTGGAATTGAGTCTCGCTCCGTCCCCGTGCGCGGCTTTTGCAAGGCGCTGGGGCGGCTCGAGATTCCACTTTGGCCCACACAAAGGCCCCTGACTCTGCCCCTCTCTGCGATAACACGGGCGCGCACTGCCGAGGCACTCGGAGGAATCACTCACTCCTTATCTGTGCGCGCAAACCAGGATATGAGGCCGGCCGCGGTTCCCTCTGAGTGAAACCCTCACCAGCACGGAAAATCTCCACCGTTGGAATTAGTTCTCACTCCCTCCCGTGCGTGGCTTTCCCAGGGCGCTGGGGCTGCCCAGAGACTCTGTCCTCGGCCCACAGAAAGGCCTCTGACCCTGCCTCTCCGTGGGGCAACACGGGCACCCACTCTCGGGGCCTAGGAAGAAATTCTCGCCCACTAACTGCGCACCGACCAGGAGACCGGGTAAAATGGCCGCTCCGCTTGTCTTTCTTTGTTTTGGTTTGGCGTGAGTGTTAGCTTGTATTGCCCGGGTTGCCACAGGATCAGATTTTCCTCGGCTTGGATCTGTGTGCCACAGCCTGGTTCGGCCGTTTGTGCCGCGGCGGCCTGGATCTATTCACCCCCTTTGCCCGCCTCAGTTTCTATATTCACAGTTACCAGAGAAAGCCGCCCTGTTTAGGTTAGTGAGGAAGGCGGAGCATTTCTTACTCCCTATTTCCTTCGGGGTTTGGTTATATATTTAGCCAATTTTTCACTCAATCATACCTTTGGGTGTATTGCGAAGCATCTGGAAGCTCCAAGTATAGGTTTTTCTGTTTCTGGTTGAAGATCTTGTTGAATTTTGGGGGAGATTTATCGGTATCGCTTCCTACCCCGCCATTACTCTGACGTCATCTCTCCTCATCATCCTTTCTAAACGCCCCCTGTGTATAAACTTTTAAAGTTGCTGAATTTTCAAGAAATCGGGGGGAAATGTCTTTTAAATCCTCCTTGGTCCCATCGCCTCCATTCAGCCACGGAATATCTATCTCTGCCTCTCTCTCACCTTTTAAATCAAAGTTCCAGAAAACATTTTCTACATTCTGTTAACATTCTTCACTTGCTACTGACTCATTATCTCACAGCATTGTAGCGTCTGTTCCCATGATTGCAATGAACGCAATCTCACTAAGGTCACAAGTCACTGTTTCCTCACTAAGTCCAGCTACTTTGTATAAAATATTAACCTATTTAGTGTTACTATTAATGACCAACTAAAATATGCATTCTTGGTACAGCTTGTCTCTGCCCCTTAGTAAGAAATCTCTGACAGGCTCTGAGCATGATGTTCTTGGCACAAAACCAAGCTGTCCTGCTCCCTAAATGTGCAGCCCTGGGCCAAGTCCTTCTATCTCTGTCCCTCAGTTTATCACGTATAAAATCTGGATAAGCAACAGTGTCTACCTCACAGAGGTGCCCTGAGCACTGAATGACTCATACACAAAAATCACGTAGCACATAATGATTTTCAGCCAAGTTTTGTTTTTCTCCCTTGCCCCCAAAATGAATTTTTTAAAAATTCCAGTCCATCTAACTGGGGAAAAAGTGATTTTTAGTTTGTTTTATTTTGCTGTGTCCTAATAAATAGTACGGTTGATGATCTTATCAGCTCAGAGGCAGTAACACACTGGTTAGATGAGAGATCCAATAGCCACCCTCAGCATTCTATTTTCTCTATCTTTGTAATATTACTAGCCCTGAAGTCATGAAATAAGATCTAGACTGATTTTTATTCACAATCAGTGCATTTGAGGTATGTTGTTACTAGGTGTATTAGTTTACTAAGGTTGCCATAACTAATTAGCATGAACTTTATGGCTTAAAACAACAGAATGTTTTCTCTCTCATATCACTGCAGACCAAAAGTCCAATATCAGAGTGTTGGCAAGAACATGTTTCAGTAGCATAACTCCAGTCTCTACCATCTTCACAGAGAATTCTTCCGTGTGTGTGTGTGTGTGTGTGTGTGTGTGTGTGAGAGAGAGAGAGAGAGAGAGAGAGAGAGAGAGAGATTGATCTCACTGTCCTTTCTCTTATAAGGACAAGTCATTGGGTTTAGGGCCTACCTGAAATCCATAATCATCTCAACATTAATTACATATGCTCAGATCATATTTACAAATAAGGTCACATTCAGAGGCATAGGTGTTAAAGGTTTGAACATATCTTGTTGGGGACATAATTCAACCTACTACAGTGATATAATCACATTTAAAAAACTAAAATGCAATCTTATATTTTACATATAAATATATTAACATATCCATCCATGCATAAATATAAAAAATCCTGCATAAGACAATGTCTGTGGGAAAAGACAAGATGGTGATGGAGTAGATGGACGTACTAACTTCCACCTTCCAGAACCAAAGTGGATTACAAACTAATTTTAAGAACTATCATCTGGAAAAACAAACTTTGTACTAAACTAAGAGAACTCTTCAACCAAGGAACACTGAAGAAGGCACACTGAGACTGGTAGAAAAAGCGGAAACATGGAGAAGGCTGCCCAGCTCCCTGGAGCGAACAGCAGTAGGGAGAGACTCGCGTGGCAGGAAGTGAGTTTAGCAGAGAGAGGAGGGTCCTGAATCCCAGGAACAAAGCCCCAGCCTGCAGCCCCGGAGCCTAGAAGAGGCATATGGACAGTATTTAACTGGAAATAAGACAGGGTACTGTTTGTGAGAAAGAGACTGATTTCTCAGACCCAGAACTCTTCTTTTTTTTTTTTAATTTTTTTTTCTAAAGATGGAAACAGGAAGAGACAGCCAGACAGACTCCTGCATGCGCCCGAACAGGATCCACCCGGCACGCCCACCAGGGGCGACGCTCTGCCCACCAGGGGGCGATGCTATTCCCATCCTGAGCGACGCCATGCTGTGAACAGAGCCACTCCAGCGCCTGAGGCAGAGGCCACAGAGCCATCCCCAGTGCCCGGGCCATCCTTGCTCCAATGGAGCCCCGGCTGCAGGGGGGGAAGAGAGAGACAGAGAGGAAGGCGTGGCGGAGGGGTGGAGAAGCAAATGGCGCTTCTCCTGTGTGCCCTGGCCGGGAATCGAACCCGGGTCCTCCGAACGCTAGGCCGAAGCTCTACCGCTGAGCCAACCGTCCAGGGCCCCAGAACTCTTCTTAAAGGGGCCACACAGAAAACCTCTCTCACAACCACTCACTCGGGCTCTGGGGGATGAGGAGAGAGCAGAAGTCCAGAGTAGCAGAAAGAGAATGTAATCTAGGAGGCACAGGGAGAAGCATTTGGAGAGAGAGCCACCCTAATCTTTGGGACAAGTCCCTCCCCAAATCTGAAATGAGAATTTCCCCCGAAAACAGCAAACCCAGCAAAGGGAAGCAGGACACCAGCCAAACAAGCTCTCTGGTGGCACTCAGAGCAGAGTTGCTTAGAAGGAGGGAGCTTTCAGGGCTACAGTAGTGAGTGTTAGGGTCTGAGCTGCAGCGCCCCCACTCACATGGCTGAGGGTTCACCCAAGGGTGGGCAGCAGTGGGACACAGAAGCGTGGTTCTGTCGGCAAGGGTGGAAGCCGGCTGGCTACCACTGAGGCCCAGGTGTAAGCTCGGTCTTGGCCAGCTGGAGAGGACGGGACGTGCAAAAGTGGTCAAGCCCAGCTGTGGGTTGCCTGCAAACCAGTCTGCGGGGGAAGGGCAGGAGCCCAAGAAAGGGAGGAGACCTGCCATTAAGCAAGGGCACAGGAGCACAGCCTTGCCCTGCCCACGGAACCGAGGCTTGTGGCCTGACTTGGGAGCTGGCTCCTCCCATGGGGGTAGAGCTAAAAGCCCAGAACAGATGGAGTCCCACTACTGAGCTTGGGCACACAGTCCCGCCTGGCCTATGGAGCCAAGGCTTACAGCCATCCCACAAGCAGGCTTCTCCTGCAGGGGCAGGGCGAAAGCCCGGAATAAGACGGAGACCTGCAGCTGAGCAAAGGTGCTCACCCATGCCCTCAGGGCTGAGCATAATGCCAAATAAATGGCCAAAGGCCAAGGCCACCAAGGCTCGTACACCCAAGCATGTGATCACACCCACTACCATGAAGGAGAGGTGGAAACCACAGCAACAGCCCCAGTGGGCAGGCACTGGCAATGCCCATAACCCAACGCCCTAGGCAGCAACAGCAGAGGGGGTGGCGGGCCTGCAGACAGACTACACCTAGAAAACACAGAGGCTACACCCAGTGGACTCCAGTGTCCAAAACCTTCCTTTACACAGACAAAATGAGAAGGCAGAGAAATGCAACACAAATGAATCAAGAGAAATCCCCAGAAAAGCACCAGAATGAGACAGATATAACCAAATTACCAGATATAGAGTTTAAAATGACAATTGTTAGGATGCTCAAAGATATTAGAACAACAATAGATGGTCATTACGAACACCTAAATAAAGAGATACAAAATATAAAAAAGGACATTGAAATAGTAAAAAAGAATCAGTCAGAAATGAAAAATACACTATCAGAAATGAAGAACTCAGTGGAAGGAATTAAAAGCAGGATGAATGAAGCTGAGAATCAAATCAGCGAATTAGAGGACAAGATAAATAAAGGCACGGAAGAAGAGAAGAAAAAAGAAAATAGACCCAAAAAGTCTGAGGGAACTCTTAGAGTGCTCTGTGACAACATGAAGAGAAATAACATCCACATCATAGGGGTTCCTGAAGAAGAAGAAAAAGAACAAGGGATTGAGACTTTGTTCAAACATATTATAGCTGAAAACTTCCCTCAATTAAGACAGGAAAACATCTCACAAGTTCAAGAAACACAGAGAACACCATTAAAGAGAAACCCAAAGAAATCTACACCAAGACACATCATAATTAAAATACCAAATCAGAGTGATAATGAGAAAATATTAAAAGCTGCTAGGAAAAAAAGACTATCACCTACAAAGGAGCCCCCATAAGGATGACTTCTGACTTCTCAACAGAAATACTTGAGGCCAGAAGGGAATGGCAAGAAATATTCAAAGTAATGCAGAACAAGAGCCTACAACCAAGACTACTTTATCCAAGAAGGTTATCGTTTAAAATTGAAGGAGAAATTAAAAACTTTCCAGACAAAGAAAAAAAAACTCAAGGAATTCACTACAACCAAACCAAGGCTGCAAGAAATACTAAGGGGCCTGTTGTAAACAGATTAAAGGAGAAAAAGAAAATAGCAAAAGAGGATTACAGTTTTAGATTTTTTTATTTATTCATTTTTATTAGAGAGAGAAGGGAGAGAGAGAGAAGGAGAGATAGAGAACAGGGGGAGGAGCAGAAAGCATCAACTCCCATATGTGCCGTTACCAGGCAAGCCCAGGGTTTTGAATCCGCAAACTCAGCATTCCAGGTTGACACTTCATCCACTGTGCCACCACAGGTCAGACCAGGATTACGGTTTTAAAGAATAAAATATCAATAAACAATTAAATGTAAATGGATTATATGATCCAATCAAAAGCCATAGGGTAGCTGCATGGATAAGAAAACAGGACCCATACATATGCTGTCTACAAGAGACACACCTTAAAACAAAAGATGCACATAAACTGAACATAAAAGGATGGAAAATATATTTCACACAAATGGAAATGAAAAAAAGCTAGGGTAACAATACTTATATCAGACAAAAAATGGACTTTAAAACAAAGTCTATAATAAGAGATAAAGAAGATCACTACATAATGATAAAGGAAGCAATCGAACAGAAAGATATAACTATTATAAATATCTGTGCACCTAATATAGGAGCACATAAATATATAAAGCAGACTTTGATGGATTTAAAGGGCGAGATCAACAGCAATACTATAATAGTAGGCGATTTCAATACCCCACTAACATCACTAAACAAATCCTCAAGAAAGAAAATTAATGAAGAAACAGCAGACTTAAAGGACATACTAGATCAATTTGATTTAATAGATATCCTCAGAACCTTTCACCCTAAAGCAGAAGAATATACATTCTTTTCAAGCACTCATGGTACATTCTTTAGGATAGACCACATGTTAGGGCACAAAAGCAGTCTC
The DNA here is from genome assembly GCF_036850765.1 of Saccopteryx bilineata. Classification (NCBI taxonomy): domain Eukaryota; kingdom Metazoa; phylum Chordata; class Mammalia; order Chiroptera; family Emballonuridae; genus Saccopteryx; species Saccopteryx bilineata. The sequence continues at coordinate 60,943,758 of NC_089502.1, forward strand.
AACAAATTTAACAAGATTGATATCATATCAAGCACTTTCTCTGATCACAATGACATGAAACTAGAAATCAACCACAACAGAAAAACTGAAAAATACTCAAATGCTTGGAAACTAAAGAGCATGTTATTAAATAATGAATGGGTTAACAATGAGATCAAGGAAGAAATTTAAAAATTCCTAGTAACGAACGATAATGAGAATATATCAACTCAAAATTTATGGGACACAGCAAAAGCAGTTCTGAGAGGGAAGTTCATTGCATTACAGGCAAACCTCAAGAAGCTAGAAAAAGCCAGACCAGGTGGTGGCGCAGTGGATTGAGCGTCGAACTGGGATGCGGAAGGACCCAGGTTCAAGACCCCGAGGTCGCCAGCTTGAGCGCGGGCTCATCTGGCTTGAACAAAGAGCTCACCAGCTTGGACCCAAGGTCGCTGGCTCCAGCAGGGGATTACTTGGTCTGCTGAAGGCACACGGTCAAGGCACATGTGAGATAGCAATCAACGAACAACTAAGAAGTCGCAACACGCAACAAGAAACTGATGATTGATGCTTCTCATCTCTCTCCGTTTCTGTCTGTCTGTCCCTGTCTATCTCTGTCTCTGAAAAAAAAAGAAGCTAGAAAAAGCTCAAATAAACAACTTGACCCTGCATATAAAAGAACAAGTAAAAAAATAGCAAGTAAAACCCAGAGATAGTAGAAGGAAGCAAATAATAAAGATCAGAGTAGAAATAAATGACATAGAAGCTAAAGAAACAATACAGGGGATCAATGAAACCAGGAGCTGATTCCTTGAAAAGGTGAACAAGATCGATGAACCTTTAACCAGTCCCACCAAGAAAAAAAGAGAGAGGACTCAAATAAATAAAATTAGAAACAAGAGTGGAGATATAAAAACTGACACAACAGAAATATAAAATATTTTATGAAAATACCCTGAAGAACTGTATGCCAAAAAACTAGACAACCTAGATGAAATGGACAAATTCCTTGAATCATATAATCTTCCAAAAATCAATCTGGAAGAATCAGAAAACCTAAACAGACCAATTACAAAAAATGAGATTGAAACAGCTATGAAAAAACTCCCAAAAAACAAAAGTCCTGGGCCTGATGGCTTCACAAGTGAATTCTACCAAATATTCAAAGAAGAACTAACTCCTATCCTTCTCTAGCTATTTCAAAAAATTCAAGAGGAAGGAAGACTTCCAATCTCCTTTTATGAGGCGAGCATAATTCTGATTCCAAAACCAGGCAAAGACAACACAAAGAATGAAAATTATGGGCCAATATCCCTGATGAATTGAGATGCTAAAATCCTCAACAAAATATTAGCAAGCCGGATCCAGCAATATATGAAAAAAATCATACACCATGATCAAGTGGGACTTATTCTTGGGAGGCAAGGCTGGTACAATATTTGCAAATTAATCAATGTGAACATCACTTAAACAAAAGGAAGGAGAAAAACCACATGATAATTTCAATAGATGCAGAAAAAGCATTTGATAAAATCCAACATCCATTTATTATAAAAACTCTCAGCAAAGTGGGAATACAGGGAGCATACCTCAGCATGATAAAGGCCATCTATGACAAACCCACAGCCAACATCATCCTCAATGGGAAAAAATTAAAAGCAATCCCCTTAAGATCAGGAACAAGGCAGGGGTGCCCTCTTTCACCACTTTTATTCAACATAGTTTTGGAAGTCCTAGCCACAGCAATCAGACAAGAAAAAGAAATTAAATGCATCCAAATTGGAAAAGAAGAAGTAAAACTATCATTATTTGCAGATGATATGATATTGTATATAGAAAACCCTAAAGTCGCAGTCAAAAAACTACTAGACCTGATAAATGAGTTCAGCAAGTTGACAGGATATAAAATTAATATTCAGAAATCAGAGGCATTTTTATACACTAACAATGAACTGTCAGAAAGAGAAATTAAGGAATCAATCCCCTTTACCATCGCAACCAAAAAAATTAAGTACCTAGGAATAAATTTAACCATGGAGATTAAAGACTTGTACACGGAAAATTATAAAACATTGATAAAATAAATCAGGGAAGATTCTAACAAGTGGAGGCATATTCCATGTTCATGGTTAGGAAGAATAAACATCATTAAAATGTCTATATTAGCCTGACCTGTGGTGGCGCAGTTGATAAAGCATCGACCTGGAAATGCTGAGGTCCCTGGTTTGAAACCCTGGGCTTGCTTGGTCAAGGTTCATATGGGAGTAGATACCTCCAGCTCCTCCCCCTTCTTTCTCTCTTTCTCTCCTCTCTCTCTGTCTCTCTCTCTCTCTAAAATTAATTTAAAATTTTAAAAAAAAGTTTAAAAAAGTCTATATTACCCAAAGCAATTTATAAATTCAATGTAATACCGATTAAAATACCAAAGACTGACTTTAGCAATATAGAACACATATTCCAAAAATTTATATGGAACCAAAAGAGAACACCGAGGAGATGACATCAGAGTAATGGCAAGGTAGGATGCAATACCAATAAATCTCCCCCAAAACTCAACAAGATCTTCAACCAGAAACAGAAAAACCTATCCTTGGAGCCTCCAGATGTTTTGCAATACACCCAAAGGTATGATCGAGCGAAAAATTGGCTAAATATATAACCAAATCCCAAAGGAAATAGGGAGTAAGAAATGCTCTGCCTTCCTCACTAACCTAAACAGGGCGACTTTCACTGGAAACTGAGAATATAGAATCTAAGGCGGGCTAAGGGGATGAATAGATCCAGGCCGTGGTACAAACGGCTGAACCAGGCTGTGGCACGAAGATTCAAGCCAAGAAAAGTTGTTCCTGTGACAACCCGGGCAATACAGCTAACACTCGCGCCAAACCCAGACAAAGAAAGACAAGCGGGGCAGCCACTTTACCCGATCTCCTGGTCGGTGCGCAGATAGTGGGCGAGAGATTTCTTCCAAAGCCCTGGGAGGGTGCGCCCGTGTTACCCCACAGAGAGGCAGAGTCAGAGGCCTTTATGTTGGCCGAAATCCTCCAGGTCACCCCAGCGCCCTGGGAGAGCCTCACACGGGAAGGGAGCGAGAACTAATTTCAATGCTGGAACTTATCCGTACGGGCTGGGGTTTCACTCAGAGGGTGAGGCCGCTGGTCTGCTATCCTGGTCTGCGCGTGCAGATAGTGAGCAAGAGACTCCTCCGAGTGCCTTGGCAGTTCATGCCCATGTTATCCCACAGAGGGGCAGAGTCAGAGGCCTTTGTGTAGGCCAAAAAGTGGAATCTTGGGCCACCCCAGCGCCCTGAGGAAGGCGTGCACAAGAAGGGAGTGAGAGCTAATTCCAACCCTGGAACTTTTCAGTGCAGGCGGGGGGTTTCACTCAGAGAGCGAGACTTCTGGCCTGACATCCTGGTCTGCGTGCACGGAGAGTGGGCAAGAGACTCCTCCCAGCACCTCAGGAGTGGGAGCCTGTGTTATCCCACAGAGGGGCAGAGTCAGAAGTCTCTGTGTGGGCCGAAAGTGGAATCTCAGGCTGCCCCAGTGCCTTGAAAGAGCCACACATGGGGACGGAGCGGGAGCCAATTCCAACACTGGAACTTTTCAGTGTGGGTGGGGGTTTTCACTCAGAAGGCGAGACTTCTGGCCTGACACCTTGGTTTGCGCGCGCAGATAGTGAGCGAGAGTTTACTCCAAGCTCCCCGGGAGTGGGGGCCCGCTTGTGTTACCGGACAGAGTGGCAGAGCCAGAGGTCTTTGAGTGGGCAGAAGCCCCGCCTGATTATGCTAGCAGCTCTTACTGACTGAGCCTTACCCAGAGCCCTGCGCTGAGTGGGAATAGAGTGGGGAGTTGCCAGCTCTTTGAGCCTCTTATTATCCTAGCAGAGGCAGGAGCAACTCCATAGCTGGATTATCAGGCTACTAATTGTGGAAGGAAAGACTAGGAGAGAGGCTCCAGGAACACGGGCTCTCTCACTGTCGGAGCCTATAAATGCTAATGAGCCTCGACTGCCAACGAGACTGAAGCACAATACATGACATCACCATAGAGACTTTTCAACTGCAAACCTCTACCTGAGCGTGCCAAAGGGGCAGAACCCGGGGTACAGAGTCACCGACCAGGAAGAGGGAGAGAAAAGAAAAAGCAAGAAGATAACCTCTCAAAATCAAGAATAATCCGCAGACCTTATAACCTATCCCATTTTATTATATTTGTTGGTTTGTTTCTCTTATCTTCATCCTTGGTTTTTTTTTTTCCTCCTCCAATTTGTTTGTTTAACTCTCTACTGGTCTTACTCTCTCCTCTCCTTGAACTACACTACCCATAAGTGTTACATCTCCCATTATCTTCTCTTTCCTCTTCCTTTCTCTCTATGAAGGTTGCACTCCAAAACCCTTAACTTTCTCTCTCTCTCCTCTTTTTTCTTTTCTCTTCTTTTAGTGGTTTCCTCTTTTTTTCTATCTCTCTCTCTCTCTTTCTTTTCTCCCTCTATATTAGTTTCTTCCTTTCTCCTTCATGTCTCCTCTCATTCAAACCTCAATAATGAACAAATTATCTTATCTGGGACTCAAACTTATGTTTGTGGCATTTTGGGGGTTTTTTACTTCACCTTTTTAATTCACTAGCAGTGCTCTCATCACTGGCTGTCCATTTTATCAAGCTCTTGTTCCACTAAATACAATAGTAATTTTTAAATTTGTCCCCCTATTTTCCTGTTTCCCTCTTATTCCTCTCATCATAACTCTTAGTCAACCAACACCTAAAGGCAAATCATTTTATTTTTGATCCAATTTTTTTCATTATTTGCTTTTTGTGGGTCCATACTCCCCCTTTTTATTTATTTTTTATTTTTTTATTATTATTTTTTCTTGCCCCTTTATTACTTTTCCCTAATTCAGGCCCTCCATTACAGGCATTGTTTGTTCTATTAAATACAATATAATTCACAGTTCACCACAAGATTTTCTCAAGAAAGAGGGGAGAAGAGAGGAGAGGAAAAAAGGAGAAGGGGAATAATTTCCTTTTATAAAATTTTTACTTTATTTTATTTTTCTTTATTTCATTATTAATTTTAAAAAAACACAACTTTATTCAATTTTTTATTTTTTTAACTTTTTATTTTTATTAAATCTCATTAATACTATCAACAAAACCACCCTCAGATGCCATTAAGGAAGAGAAAATCGAATATCATGGATACAAAAGAAAGAGAGGTAACACAGATAGATGAGGAAAAATCTATGGAGAAAAAATTTAATATATTTGAAACCTTGGAGCTAAATGACAGAGAATTCAAGATAGAAATCCTAAAAATACTCAGAGATATACAAGAAAACACAGAAAGGCAAATTAGGGAGCTCAGAAAACAACTCAATGAACACAAACAATATATGTCCAAGGAAATTGAAACTATAAAAACAAATCAAACAGAGATGAAAAACTCAATTCACGAGCTGAAAAATGAGGTAACAAGCTTAGCTAATAGAACAGGCCAGATAGAAGGTAGGATTAGTGAAATAGAACACAAGCAACTTGAGGCACAAGAGAGAGAAGAAGAAAGAGACTCAAAAATTTAAAAAAATGAGATAGCCCTACAAGAATTATCTAACTCCATCAGAAAGAATAACATAAGAATAATAGGTATATCAGAGGGAGAAGAGAGAGAAAATGGAATGGAGAACATACTCAAACAAATAATAGATGAGAACTTCCCAAGCCTGTGGAAAGAAATAAAGCCTCAAATTCATGAAGCAAACAGAACTCTGAGTTTTCTTAACCCCAACAAACCTACTCCAAGGCACATCATAATGAAATTGGCACAAACCAATGGCAAAGAAAAAATTCTCAAGGCTGCCAGGGAAAAGAAGAATACAACATATAAGGGAAGGCCCATTAGATTATCATCAAATTTCTCAGCATAAACTCTACAAGCTAGAAGAGAGTGGACCCCAATATTTAAAGTCCTGAAAGAGAGGAACTTTCAGCCATGAATACTATACCCATCAAAGCTATCCTTCAAATATGAAGAAGAAATAAAAACATTCACAGATACAGAAAAGATGAGAGAATTTATTATCAGAAAACCCCCACTCCAGGAATTACTAAAGGGGGTTCTCCAATCAGATACAAAGAACAACAACAACAACAACAAACAAAGCCACAAGTAAAAGCTCCAAGAAGAACACAATAAAACCAAATTTAAACTGTGACAACAACAAAAGGAAAGGGGGGGAGAAGTTGGAGATTAACAGTAGCAAAGGATGATGGAGTGCAAAAGTATTCACAAAATAGTGCGCTACAATGAACAGGATAGGAACCCTTTTCATTACTTAAAAGTAACCACCATTGAAAAAACCACCACAGAAGCACATGAGATAAAAAAGATAGCAACAGAGGAAAGATGTATGGAATACAACCAAATAAAAACAAAAGATAGAAAAACGAAAGAGAAGGATCAAACAAGACACAAAACTAACAGAAAGCAATCTATAAAATGGCATTAGGGAACTCACAAGTGTCAATAATTACACTAAATGTAAACTGATTAAACTCACCAATAAAAAGACAGAGTAGCCGAATGGATTAAAAAAGAAAATCCAACTGTATGCTGCCTACATGAAATTCATCTAAGTAACAAGGATAAAAACAAATTCAAAGTGAAAGGCTGGCAAACAATACTCCAAGCAAATAACATCCAAAAAAAGCAGGCGTAACAATACTCATATCTGATAATGCTGACTACAAGACAACAAAAGTACTCAGAGACAAAAATGGCCATTTCATAATGGCTAACGGGACACTGAATCAAGAAGACATAACAATTCTTAATATATATATGCACCAAACCAAGGAGCACCAAAATATATGACAGCTACTTATTGACCTTAAAACAAAAAGTGACATTGAGTATGATGGTGGCTGTGGGTTTGTCATAGATGGCCTTTATCATGTTGAGGTATGTTCCCTGTATTCCCACTTTGCTGAGAGTTTTGATCATTAATGGATGCTGGACTTTATCAAATGATTTTTCTGCATCTATTGAAATTATCATGTGGTTTTTCTCCTTTCTTTTGTTTATGTGATGAATCACATTGATTGATTTGCGAATATTGTACCAGCCTTGCTTCCCAAGAATAAATCCTACTTGATCGTGTTGTATGATTTTTTCCATATATTGCTGGATCTGGTTTGCTAATATTTTTTTGAAAATTTTTGCATCTAAATTCATCAGGGATATTGGCCTATAATTTTCTTTTTTTGTGTTGTCTTTGCCTGGTTTTGAAATCAGAATTATGCTCGCCTCATAAAAGGAGTTTGGAAGTCTTCCTTCCTCTTGAATGTTTTGAAATAGCTTGAGAAGGATTGGAGTTAGTTCTTCTTTGAATATTTGGTAGAATTCACTTGTGAAGCCATCAGGCCCAGGACTTTTCTTTTTTGGGAGTTTTTTCATAGCTGTTTCAATCTCATTTCTTGTAATTGGTCTGTTTAGGTTTTCTGATTCTGCCAGATTGATTTTTGGAATATTATATGATTCAAGGAATTTGTTCATTTCATCTAGGTTGTCTAGTTTTTTGGCATAGAGTTCTTCATAGTATTTTCTTAAAATATTTCGTATTTCTGTTGTGTCAGTTGTTATTTCTCCATTCTCGTTTCTAATTTTATTTATTTGAGTCCTCTCTCTTTTTTTCTTGGTGAGTCTGGTTAAAGGTTCATCGATCTTGTTTACCTTTTCAAGGAACCAGCTCCTGGTTTCATTGATCCTCTATATTGTTTCTTTAGCCTCTATGTCATTTATTTCTGCTCTGATCTTTATTATTTTCTTCCTTCTACTAGCTCTGGGCTTTACTTGCTGTTCTTTTTCTAGTTCTTTTAGATGCAGGGTTAAGCGATTTATTTGAGCTTTTTCTAGCTTCTTGAGGTATGCCTGTAATGATATAAACTTCCCTCTCAGGACTGCTTTTGCTGTGTCCCATAAATTTTGAGTTGTTGTATGCTCATTATCGATTGTTTCTAGGAATTTTTAAATTTCTTCTTTGATCTCAATGTTAACCCATTCATTGTTTAATAACGTGCTATTTAGTTTCCAAGTGTTTGAATGTTTTTCAATTTTTCTATTGTGGTTGATTTCTAGTTTAATGCCATTGTGATCAGAGAAAGTGCTTGATATGATTTCAATCTTCTTAAATTTGTTGAGCCAACTTTTGTGCCCTAACATGTGGTCTATTGTAGAGAATGTACCATGAGCACTTGAAAAGAATGTATATTCTGCTGTTTTAGGGTGAAAGGTTCTGAAGATATCTATTAAATCGAGTTCATCTAATATGTCCTTTAAGTCTGCTGTTTCTTTGTTAATTTTCTTTCTTGAGGATCTATCTAATGATGTTAATGGGGTATTGAAATCCCCTACTATTATAGTATTGCTGTTGATCTCACCCTTTAAGTCCATCATCTGTTTTATATATTTAGGTGCTCCTATATTAGGTGCATAGATATTTATAATGGTTATATCTTCCTTTTGGATTGCTCCCTTTATCATTATGTAGTGACCTTCTTTATCTCTAACTATGGTCTTTGTTTTAAAGTCCATTTTGTCTGATATAAGTATTGCTACCCCAGCTTTTTTTTCATTTCCATTTGTGTGAAATATTTTTTTTCATCCTTTTATCTTCAGTCTGTGTGCATCTTTTGATTTAAGGTTTGTCTCTTGTATACAGCATATGTATGGGTCCTGTTTGCTTATCCACACAGCTACCTTATGTCTCTTGATCGGATCATTTATTTCATTAACATTTAAGGTTATTACTGATATATAATTGTTTATTGCCATTTTTTTCTTTAAAACTGTATTTCTCTTTTGCTATATATTTTTTTCCTTTGATCTGTATAAACTGTTTCAGCAGTTCCTCCTTCTTCGGGGACTTGTATGTCAACATAGAGCTCCATGCTTCATGGGACATACTCGAGCTCACTCCATGCTCCCTGGAGCTTTAGCACAAGGGAATGCCCCCCCTTTTTTTGTAGCATTTTTCTTTTATTTATTTATTTTTTGTATTTTTCTGATAATGGAGATGGGGAGGCAGTCAGACAGACTCCTGCTTGTGTCTGACTGGGATCCACCTGGCATGCCTACCAGGGTGGAATGCTCTACCCATCTGGGGTGTTGCTCTGTTACAATCGGAGTCATTCTAGTGACTGGGGCAGAGGCCATGGGGCCATCCTTAATGCCTGGGGTGGCTTTGCTCCGGTGGAGCCTTGGCTGTTGGCAGGAGGAGAGAGACAAAGAGGAAAAAGAGGGGGAGGGGTGGAGAGGTAGATGGGCACTTCTCCTGTATGCTCTGGCCAGGAATCGAACCCGAGAATCCTGAACACCAGGCCAATGACTCTGACGGGTCTACCATATCATGCTTTTTACTTAAAAAAATTTTTTTTCAATTTCTTCTGAATGCTGATGAACAGGAGACACCAAATCTTTTTCGCCTGCAAACTACTACCTTCTTTATTAGATCTAGCCAATAACACTGTTTTGTCTTTTTCCAAATGGCCCCAGTATTATGGAAAAAATTTATATGGGCAGATGGGGATCCTCAAACCCTTCAGTGAGATCTTCTGAGAATGGCTTTTAAGATACCTAGAGGCAGAAAAAGCCCAATAGAGATTAGGGGAACTACCAGCTTTTAGGATATACCCTTAAAGGCTCCAACGCCCCAAAGGGGTCTCATAGGATGCCATCTGGGTCCTGCTTCAATAGTGGAAAGGATGGTCATTGAGCTAAGGCCTGCCAGGCTTACATGCCTCTGCTGTGAGGAAACAGGGACACTGGAAGATGGCCTTCCCCCTCGCTCCTGTAAGGGAGGCTTCAGTCTCTTCCAGCCCTGCTCCAGCCACCTATGACCTAACCTTGCCCAGAAAACTGGGGTTTGCCACTGCAGGCTAAAGGTGCCCAGGGCTGTCGGCCCCATCTACGACACTGTGGACGAGCCTGGGGTGTTTCTTCCGAGAAGCAGGTAAACTGATCTCATTTGCACAAAGGCCACTTAACTATGTTTTGCCTGAATAGTCAGGTTTTTATTCTTCCCTCAAAGATCTCTGTTGTGGGTGTTGATAGTCCTATTTTCTGCTGCTTTGCTTAATATATGGTGTTTCCTTTATCCCTCCTACCTCAATGCCCCACTCATATTTCAGGCTGGGACCTACTTCTCATTTAGAGGTCTCTTTCCTCCCTTTGCCAACTTGTATTATGAATTTACCTTTGCCCCCAAGCTTAGTGTAGCCCAAGGTTCTCTTTACCATGCCACAGTCACAGAGCTTTAGGGAAAAGCAACCTGGTCTCAACTATCCAGGCAGAGGAGAATGGAAGCTCCATATCCACGCATGCTGCAAATGGCTTTTTCCAGTCCACCTGAATCATTACCAGCTAGAAGCAGCAGTCATTGGGACTTGGACATGAGCTGCAAAGTATGGAATGGTGACAACAATTCCAGTGCCATGTGGACTTTTCCTGTGGGGAACTTTCCTGGACTCCTGCTCCCTGTGACATCTCCTAACAGACTGAACTGTGGTTGTGTTGTATTTTTCAGAAGTTGGGCATGGTGATGGGGCCAACTGGGACTTGGTGAACATGTTAAGGACACTACTCTTTTATGGATTCTTGCTGTATTGACCAAGAGTTTGCTTAAAGGGTTTTAATCACTGTAAAAAAAATAGAGGACTGGATGAAGATGATGGGGCACATATACACCATGGTATACTATTCAGCTAGCAGAAATGATTACATCGGATCACTTACAGCAGAATGGTGGAGTCCTGGTAGCATTGTGCAGGGTGAAACAAGTGAATCAGAAAAAAACAGGAAATGCAGGATTCCATACATTGGTGGGACATAAAAGCGAGACTAAGAGGCATGCACAGGAGTGTAGTGGTTACAGGTGGTGGGGGGAGGGAAGGAGGGAGAGGGGGAGGGGGAGGGGTACAGAGAGAACTGGATGGAGGGTGGCGGAGGATGATCTCTCTTCGAGTGATGTGTATGCAACAGAACTAAATGACAAGATAGCCTGGTAATATTTTCTTTGAATGTATGTACCCTGATTTATTGATGTCACCCCATTAAAATAAAAATTTATTTATAAAAAAACGGACAAAAATACAATCATACTTGGAGACCTCAATACACCACTGACAGCTCTATATTTGTCATCCAAACAGAGAATCAACAAAGATATAGTGGCCTTAAGCAAAACACTAGAGCACCTGGATATGATAGACATCTACAGGATATTTCATCCCAAAGTGACTGAGTATACATTTTTCACCAGTGTACATGGATCATTCTCAAGAATTGACCATATGTTGGGCCTCAAAAACAACATCAGCAAATTCAGAAAAATCAAAGTTGTACCAAGCATATTTTCTAATCATAACGCCTTGAAACTAGAATTCAAGTGCAAAAAGGAGGGGAAAATATCCCACACAAATGTGGAAACTAAACAACATACTTTTAAAAAATGAATGGGTCAAAGAAGAAATAAGTGCAGAGATCAAAGGATATATACAGACTAATGAAAATGACAATACGACATATCAGAATCTATGGGATGCAGCAAAAACAGTGATAAGAGGGAAGTTCATATCACTTCAGGCATATATGAACAAACAAGAGAGAGCCCAAGTGAACCACTTAACTTCACACCTTAAGGAACTAGAAAAAGAAGAAGAAAGACAACTCAAAATCAGCCAAAGAAAGGAGATAATAAAAATCAGAGCAGAAATAAATGATATAGAGAACAGTAAAACTATAGAAAAAATTAATAGAACAAAGAGCTGGTTCTTTGAAAAGATCAACAAAATTGACAAACCCTTGGCAAGACTTACCAAGGAAAAAAGAGAAAGAACTCATATAAAAAAAATCCAAAATGAAAGAGGAAAAATCACCACGGACACTGTAGATATACAAAGAATTATTGAAAAATACTATGAAAAACTTTATGCCACTAAATTCAACAATCTAGAAGAAATGGATAAATTCCTAGAACAATACAACCTTCCTAGACTGAGTCAAGAAGAAGAAGAAAGCCTAAACAGACCTATTAGTAGAGAAGAAATAGAAAAAACCATTAAAAACCTCCCCCAAAATAAAAGTCCAGGCTCTGACGGCTATACCAGTGAATTTTATCAAACATTCAAAGAAGACTTGGTTCCTATTCTACTGAAAGTCTTCCAAAAAATTGAAGAAGAAGCAATACTTCCAAACACATTTTATGAGGCCAACATAACCCTCATACCAAAACCAGGCAAGGATGGCACAAAAAAAGAAAACTACAGACCAATATCTCTAATGAATACAGATGCTAAAATACTAAAGAAAATACTAGCAAATCAAATACAACAACACATTAAAAAAATAATACATCATGATCAAGTGGGATTCATCCCAGAATCTCAAGGATGGTTCATCATACGTAAAACGGTTAACGTAACACACCATATCAACAAAACAAAGAACAAAATCCACATGATCTTATCAATAGACGCAGAAAAGGCTTTCGATAAAATACAACACAATTTTATGTTAAAGACTCTCAACAAAATGGGTATAGAAGGAAAATATCTCAACATGATTAAGGCCATATGATAAACCATCAGCTAACATCATATTAAATGGCACTAAACTGAAGGCTTTCCCCATTAAATCAGGAACAAGACAGGGTTTCCCACTCTCTTACTCTTATTTAATGTGGTACTAGAGGTTCTAGCCAGAGCAATCAGACAAGACAAAGAAATAAAAGGCATCCATATCGTAAAAGAAAAAGTAAAGGTATCACTTTTTGCAGATGATATGATCCTATACATAGAAAACCCCAAAGAATCCACAAAGACTACTAGAAAAAATAAGCCAATACAGTAACGTCGCAGGATACAAAATTAACATACAGAAGTCAATAGCCTTTCTATATGCCAACAATGAAACATTTGAGAATGAACTCAAAAGAATAATCCCCTTCATGATTGCAACAACAACAACAAAATACCTAGGAATAAACATAACAAAGAATGTAAAGTACTTATATAATGAAAACTATAAACCATTCTTAAAGGAAATCAAAAAAGATATAATGAGATGGAAGAATATTCCTTGTTCTTGATTAGGAAGAATAAATATAATCAAGATGGCCATATTACCCTAAGTAATATACAAATTTAATGCAATTCCCATCAAAATTCCAATGATATTTTTTAAAGAAATGGAGCAAAAAATCATCAGATTTATATGGAACTATAAAAAACCCCAAATAGCCAAAGCAATGCTAAAGAAAAAGAATGAAGCTGGGGGCATTACAATACCTCACTTCAAACTATATTATAGGGCCAGACAATCAAAACAGCATGGTATTGGCAGAAAAATAGACACTCAGACCAATGGAACAGAATAGAAAACCCAGAAATAAAATCACATATATATGGTCAAATAATTTTTGATAAAGGGGCCAATAACACACAATGGAGAAAAGAAAGCCTTTTCAATAAATGGTGCTGGGAAAACTGGAAAGCCACATGCAAAAGAATGAAACTGGACTACAGTTTGTCCCCCTGTACTAAAATTAAGTCAAAATGGATCAAAGATCTAAACATAAGACCTGAAACAATAAAGTACATAGAAGAAGACATAGGTACTAAACTCATGGATCTGGGTTTTAAAGAGCATTTTATGAATTTGACTCCACAGGCAAGAGAAGTGAAGGCAAAAATTAATGAATGGTACTAGATCAGACTAAGAAGTTTTTGCTCAGCAAGGGAAGCTGATAACAAAATAAACAGAAAGCCAACTAAATGGGAAATGATATTTTCAAACAACAGCTCAGATAAGGGCCTAATATCCAAAATATACAAAGAACTCATAAAACTCAACAACAAACAAACAAACAAGAATAAAAAAATGGGAAGAGGACATGAAAAGACACTTCTCCCAGCAGGAAGTACAAATGGCCAATAGATATATGAAAAGATGCTCATCTTCTTTAGTTATTAGAGAAATGCAAATCAAAACTGCAATGAGATACCACCTCACACCTGTTAGATTAGCTATTATTAACAAGACAGGTAATAGCAAATGTTGGAGAGGCTGTGGAGAAAAAGGAACCCTCATACACTGTTGGTGGGAATGTAAAGTAGTACAACCATTATGGAAGAAAGTATGGTGGTTCCTCAAAAAACTGAAAATAGAACTACCTTATGACCCAGCAATCCCTCTACTAGGTATATACCCCAAAAACTCAGAAACATTGACTCGTAAAGACACATGCAGCCCCATGTTCATTGCAGCATTGTTCACAGTGGCCAGGACATGGAAACAACCAAAAAGCCCATCAATAGATGACTGGATAAAGAAGATGTGGCACATATACTATGGAATACTACTCAGCCGTAAGAAATGATGACATCGGATCATTTACAGCAAAATGGTGGGATCTTGATAACATTATACGAAGTGAAATAAGTAAATCAGAAAAAACCAGGAACTGCATTATTCCATACGTCGGTGGGACATAAAAGTGAAACTAAGAGACATTGATAAGAGTGTGGTGGTTACGGGGGGAGGGGGGAAAGGGAAAGGGAAAGGGGGAGGTGGAGGGGCACAAAAAAAACTAGATAGAAGATGACAGAGATCAATCTGACTTTGGGTGATGGGTATGCAACATAATTGAAAGACAAGATAACCTGGACTTGTTGATGTTTGAATATACGTATCCTGATTTATTGATGTCGCCCCATTAAAAAATAAAATTATAATAAAAAATGCATATGTAGTTAAAAAAAAAGAGAACACCAATAGCCTCAGTAATCTTAAAAAGGAAGAATAAAGTGGGAGGTATCACATTTCCGGATATCAAGTTATACGATAAGGCCATTGTACTCAATACAGCCTGGTACTGGCATAAGAACAGGCATATAGGTCAATGAAACAGAACTGAGAACCCAGAAATAAACCCACAACTCCATGGACAAGTGATATTTGACAAGGGAGGTAAGAGCATACATTGGAGTAAAGACAGCCTTTTCAACAAATTGTGTTGGGAAAATTGGACAGCTACCTGCAAAAAAATGAAACTAGACCACCAACTTACACCATTCACAAAAATAAATTCAAAATGGATAGAGACTTAAATGTAAGCCATAAAGCCATAAGCATCTTAGAAGAAAACATAGGCAGTAAGCTCGCTGACATCTCTCAAAGCAATATATTTGACAATTAATCTCCACGGGGAAGTGAAATAAAAGATAGGATAAACAAATAGGACTATATCAAACTAAAAAGCTTCTGCAAAGCTAAAGACAATAAGAACAGAATAAAAAGACAAACTACACAATGGGAGAATATATTTGACAATACATTTGATAAGGGGTTAATAACCAAAATTTATAAACAACTTGTAAAACTCAATACCAGGAAGACAAACAATCCAATCCAAAAATGGGCAAAAGAAATGAATAGACACTTCTCCAAAGAGGACATACAGATGGACAATAGGCATATGAAAAAATGCTCGTCATCACTAATCATTAGAAAAATGCAAATTAAAACCACAATGAGATATTACCTCACACCAGTCAGAATGGCGCTCATCAGCAAAACATCACAGACTAAGTGCTGGCGAGGATGTAGAGATAAGGGAATCCTCCTGCACTGCTGGTGGGAATGCAGACTGGGGCAGCCACTGTGAAAAACAGTATGGAGATTCCTCAAGAAATTAAAAATCAAACTGCCTTTTCACCCAGCTATACCAGTGTTAGGAATATACCCCAAGAACATCATAGCACTGTTTGAACAGAAGAAATGCACCCCCATGTTTATGGCAGCATTGTTCACAATAGTGAAGATCTGGAAACAGCCCAAGTGTCCATCAGAGGATGAGTGGATTAAAAAGCTTTGGTACATATATACTGTGGAATACTACTCAGCTATAAGAAATGATGACATCGGATCATTTACAACAGCATGGATGAACCTTGATAACATTATACTGAGCGAAATAAGTAAATCAGAAAAAACTAAGAAGTATATGATTCCATACATAGGTGGGACATAAAAATGAGACTCAGAGACATGGACAAGAGTGTGGGAGTTACGGATGGGGAGGAGGAGAGGGAGGGGGTTGGGGGAGGGGAGGGGCACAAAGAAAACTAGTTAGAAGGTGATGGAAGACAATTGGACTTTGAGTGATGGGAATGCAGCATAATCAAATGTCAAAATAACCTAGAGATGTTTTCTCTGAACATATGTACCCTGATTTATCAATGTCACCCCATTAAAATTAATACAAAAAGAAGAGTAACAATGCAATACATACAGTACATGATACATGAGAATGATAGTAAATGATGCTACTAGTGTATGTGTTTATTATACTTTTATTTGCTATTTTAGAATGTACGTTTTCTACTTACAAAAAAGAAGTTTATGAAGCTTATGAAACAATATGCCATGTCAGATCAGCAATAATTTTCTCTTTCATATTTACTGCATCACTTGATTGGATAATTTTCTCTTTTGCTTGATTGAATGTTCTGTATATTTTTTACAGTAATGTGCTATACTGGATTTTAGTTTCTTAGCAATAAAATATACCACAGAGCAAAAAAAAACCAAAAAACAAAAAACAAAAAATAAAAAAAGTCTGGGAGAATATAATGCAGATAAAAACATCTGCAGGACTTATCTTAGGGTGCTATGTTTGGGGTATTATTATCTCTTTTTCTATGTTTTACTTTTTCTCCCTATAATAAACACATATTGCTCTTGTAAATACAGAAAATAATGAAATCACTGACAAACATAATCAAGCTCTACTCCACCCACAGGAAATCTGTTACTGTAGAATGAGAACATTCCTGAGGCACTTTTCTTCCTCAGTATAACAGGACATGGTTCTCCAAATTCCAACCACACTGCTTATTATCAGTACTTTAAATTTCAGCCTTTGACCTGACCTGTGTTGGCACAGTGGATAAAGCATTGACCTGGAACACTGAGGTTGCAGCTTCAAAACCCTGGGCTTGCCTGGTTAAGGCACATATGGGAGTTGATGCTTCCTGCTCCTACACTTCCTTCTCTCTTTCTTTACTCCCTAAAATGATGTTTTTTTGTGTGCAGAAAAGTGAAATAATATTTTATTTAATTAATTCTGTTTACATAATTTCTAGTGTCACCCAAATGCATCCCCCCTCCCCTGTATTCCCCTCAACATCGCCCTTGCCCCCAAAATGAATTTATAAAAAAATTTCAGTCCAGGCCCTGGCCGGTTGGCTCAGCGGTAGAGCGTTGGCCTGGCGTGTGGGGGACGCAGGTACGATTCCCGGTCAGGGCACATAGGAGAGGCGCCCATTTGCTTCTCCACCTTTCCCTCTTTCCTCTCTGTCTCTCTCTTCCCCTCCCGCAACTGGGGCTCCATTGGAGCGGGGGTGGCCTGGGCGCTGGGGATGGCTCCTTGACCTCTGCCCCGGGTGCTGGGGTGGCTCTGGTCGCGGCAGAGCGATGCCCCGGAGGGGCTGGGCATCGCCCCCTGATGGGCAGAGCGTCGCCTCTGGCGGGCGTGCCGGGTGGATCCCGGTCGGGCGAATGCGGGAGTCTGTCTGACTGTCTCTCCCTGTTTCCAGCTTCAGAAAAATACAAAAAAAAATTTCAGTCCATTTAACTGGGGAAAAAGCGATTCTCAGTTTGTTTTATTTTGCTGTGCCCTAAGAAATAGTACGGTCGATGATCTTATCAGCTCAGAGACAGTAACACACCGGTTAGATGGGAGGCCCAGCAGCTGCACTGAATCTGCTCACACCTTTTCTTTCTTTTTTTTATTTTAGAAAGACAAGAAAGAGAGAGAGAGAGAGAAAAGGTAGGAGCAGGAAGCATCAACTTGTAGTAGTTGCTTCTCATATGTGCCTTGACCAGGCAAGCCCAGGGTTTCCAATAGCCGCCCTTTGCATTCCAAGTCAGTGCTTTATACGCTGGTCCACCACAGGTCAAGGTTACTCATTAGTCTTGTGACGGACTAACCCTTCCCTCACTGTGCCTCAGTTCCCTGACGGTTAGTCATGCAATAGGTCTTCCTCAGGCTATAGTGAGGGTTAAATCAGTGCATGGTCAGCACCTACAACAGTATGGATATTGAAGCATTCAGCAAAAAGTATTTATCACTGTTATCATTATTATCATACCAGAATGGATCAGTAGAGAGTCTCGTTGTATTAAATTAGATGCCTATTTTTTGCCAGACCCTTTCAGTCCAACAGAATTTTTGTTATTAGGCAGGATTTTATTGATTGGCTTTCATTGATTTAATAATATGGTAGTTATCATAAAAAAGTAGTTTATTGCCCTGGCCAGATAGCTTTATTGGTTGGAGTGTTGTCCAGAAGCACAGAAGTTGCTGGTTCAATCCCCAGTCAGGACAAATGAAGGAATTGATTGATGTTCCTGTCTCTCTCCCTCTGTCTTTCTCTCTCACTAAAATCAATAAATAAAAGAATTAAAAAATTTTAAAAAAGGTAGTTTACAAAACTGTCAGTAAGCTATCATGTCATTACTACTGTCAAAAGTGCATGGTTATATTTGCATAGAATTTCAGAAAAAAAAGATCAAATGATGACAGTGCTTATCCACGGGAAATCGATTTTAAGGGTTTTAAATGACTTTTGTCCTTTTGTGCTCTATCCATTTTCAGCTACAAAAAAGTCTCTTGGTTTTAGAGGGGAATAAAATAATAAGAATAAATAAATATTCCCAGACCTTCACATAGGAAAGTGGTTCAGGGTCAGAGTGGAAAACATCCTTAAGTCCAGAGAATTAGGTAATAAGATGGTCCCAGAAATAATTTATGAATCTACTACATGACAGTTCCAGTTGGGCAGCTTCAGAGACATTACAAATGCCTAGGTGAAGGACTAGTATGGAGGAAGACAAGATGACACTGGAGTAGGCGGACGTACCAACATCCACCTCCCAGAACCAAAGTGAATTACAAACTAATTTTAAGAACTATCATCTGGAAAAACCAACTTTGGACTAGACTAAGAGGACTCTTCAACTAAGGAACACTGAAGAAGCCACACCAAGACTGGTAGGAAAAGTGGAAACATGGAGAGGGCTGCCCAGCTACCCAGAGCTAACGGCAGCTGGGAGAGACTTGCGTGGTGGGAAGTGAGTTTAGCAGAGAGGGGAGGGTCCTGAGCCCCAGGAACAAAGCCCCAGCCTGCAGCCCCAGAGCCCAGAAGAGGCATAAGGACAGTATTTAGCTGGAAATAAGTCAGGATACTGTTTGTGAGAAAGAGTCTGATTTCTCAGACCCCGGATTCTTCTTAAAGGGACTGCGCAGAGCACCTCTCTCACAACCACTCACCCGGGGCTCTGGGGGATGGGGAGAGAGGACTGAAGTAGTAGGAAGAGAGTGTAATGTAGGAGACACAGGGAGAAAGATTTTGGGAGACAGCCACCCTAACCCCTGGGTCAAGTCATTCCCCAAATCTGAAGTGAATATTTCCCCCGGGAACAGCAATACCAGCAAAGGGAAGCAGGAGAGCAGCCAAGCGAGCTCCCCTGCAGCACTGAGAGCAGAGTTGCTTAAAAGGAGGGAGCTTTCAGGGATACAGTAGTGAGTGTTAGGGTCTGAGCTGCAGCACCTGTACCCCAAACGGCTGAGGGCTCGCTGGAGGGCAGGAGGTGGTGGGATGCAGAGGGGCGGTTCTGTCGGCAGGAGCGGAAGCCTGCTGGACACCACTGGGCTCACGTGTGAGCTCAGTCCTGCCCAGCTGAGGAGGAGTAGGATTGCAAAAGTGGTGAAGCCCAGCTGCAGGCAGCCTGTAATCCAGTCTGCGGGAGAAGGGTGGGAACTCAGGAAGGGGTGGAGACCAACCGTTGAGCAAGGGTACAGGAGCACAGCCTTGCCCCGCCCGTGGAACCGAGGCTTGTGGCCTGACTTGGGAGCTGGCTCCTCGCACAAGGGTGGGGCCAAAAGCCCAGAACAGGCAGAGTTCTGCTACTGAGCTGAGTGTGGGCACGTAGTCCTGCTCGGCCAGTAGAGCCAAGGCTAGCAGGCATTCCATGAGCGGGCTCCTCCTGCAAGGGTGTGGAGAAAGCCCAGAAACAGGAGGAGACCCGCAGCTGAGAAAAGGTGCTCGCCACTGCCCTCAGGACTGTGCATAATGCCACCCACGGGGGCCGGGCGAAGGCCAAGGCCACAAAGGCTTGTACACCTGAGCATGTGATCAGAGCCACTCCCGTGAAGGATAGGTGGAAACCACAGCAACAGCCCCAGTGGGAAGGCACTGGAAATGCCCAAACCCAAAAGCCCAAGGCAGCAACAGAAGAGGAGGTGGTGGGCCTGCAGACAGACCAAACCTAGGGAACAGAGGCCATACCCGGTGGACTACAGGGGCCAAAACCTTACATTACACAGAGAAAATGCGGAGGCAGAGAAATGCAACACAAGTGAATCAAGAGAAATCCCCAGAAAAGGACCAGAATGAGACAGATATAACCAAATTACCAGATGCAGAGTTTAAAATGACAATTGTTAGGATGCTCAAAGATATTAGAACAACAATAGATGGTCATTACAAAAGCCTAAATAAAGAGATAGCAAATATAAAAAAGGACATTGAAATAATAAAAAAGAATCAGTCAGAAATGACAAATACAATATCTGAAATAAAGAACACAGTGGAAGGAATTAAAAGTAGGATGGATGAAGCAGAGAATCAAATCACTGAGTTAGAGGACACAATAAATAAAGGCACAGAAGCAGAGCAGAAAAAAGAAAAGAGACTCAAAAAGTCTGAGGAAACTCTTAGAGAGCTCTGTGACAACATGAAGAGAAATAACATCCGCATCATAGGGGTTCCTGAAGAAGAAGAAAAAGAACAAGGGATAGAGACATTGTTCAAGCATATCATAGCTGAAAACTTCCCTCAATTTCGGCAGGAAAACATTTCACATGTTCAGGAAGCACAGAGAACTCCATTAAGGAGAAATCCAAAGAAACCAACACCAAGACACATCATAATTAAAATACCAAAGCTAAGTGATAAAGAGAAAATATTAAGAGCTGCTAGAGAAAAAAAGACTATCACCTACAAAGGAGCCCCCATAAGAATGACTTCTCACTTCTCAACAGAAACACTTGAGGCCAGAAGGGAATGGCAAGAAATATTCAAAGTAATGCAGAACAAGAACCTACAACCCAGACTACTTTATCCAGCAAGGCTATCATTTAAAATTGAAGGAGAAATAAAAAGCTTTACAGACAAAAAAAAACTCAAGGAATTCACTGCAACCAAACCAAGGCTGCAAGAAATGCTAAGGGACCTGTTGTAAACAGATCAAAGGAGAAAAAGAATATAGCAAAAGAGCAATACAGTTTTAAAGAATAAAATGGCAATAATTACATATCAATAATAACCTTAAATGTAAATGGATTAAATGATCTGATCAAAAGACATAGGGTAGCTTTGTGAATAAAAAAACAGGAGCCATACATATGCTGTCTACAAGAGACACACCTTAAATCAAAAGATGCACATAGACTGAAGATAAAAGGATGGAAAAAAATATTTCACAAAAATGGAAATAAAAAAAAGCTGGGGTAGCAATACTTATATCAGACAAAATGGACTTTAAAACAAAGACTGTAGTTAGAGATAAAGAAGGTCACTACACAATAATAAAGGGAACAATCCAAAAGGAAGGTATAACCATTATAAATATCTACGCACCTAATATAGGAGCACCTAAACATATAAAGCAGACTTTGATGGATTTAAAAGGGGAGATCAACAGCAATACTATACTAATAGGGGATTTCAATACTCTATTAACATCATTAGATAAATCCTCAAGAAAGAAAATTAACAAAGAAACAGCAGACTTAAAGGACATATTGGATCAACTCGATTTAATATCTTCAGAACCTTTCACCCTAAAACAGCAGAATATACATTGTTTTCAAGTGCTCATGGTACATTCTCTAGAATAGACCACATGTTAGGGTACAAAAGTGGTCTTAAATTTTTTTTTGGTCTGTTTAGGTCTTCTGATTCTTCCAGATTGATTTCTGGAAGATTATATGATTCAAGGAATTTGTCCATTTCATCTAGGTTGTCTAGTTCTTTGGCACACAGTTCTTCAGAGTATTTTCTTACAATATTTTGTATTTCTGTTGTGTCAGTTGTTATTTCTCCACTCTCGTTTCTAATTTTATTTATTTGAGTCCTCTCTCTCTTTTTCTTGGTGGGTCTGGTTAAAGGTTCATCGATCTTGTTTACCTTTTCAAGGAACCAGCTCCTGGTTTCATTGATCCTCTGTATTGTTTCTTTAGCCTCTATGTCATTTATTTCTGCTCTGATCTTTATTATTTCCTTCCTTCTACTAGCTCTGGGCTTTACTTGCTGTTCTTTTTCTAGTTCTTTTAGATGCAGGGTTAAGCAATTTATTTGAGCTTTTTCTAGCTTCTTGAGGTATGCCTGTAATGCTATAAACTTCCCTCTCAGGACTGCTTTTGCTGTGTCCCATAAATTTTGAGTTGATGTATGCTCATTATCGTTTGTTTCTAGGAATTTTTTAATTTCTTCTTTCATCTCAATGTTAACCCACTCGTTATTTAATAACGTGCTATTTAGTTTCCAAGTGTTTGAATGTTTTTCAATTTTTCTATTGTGGTTGATTTCTAGTTTAATGCCATTGTGATCAGAGAAAGTGCTTGATATGATTTCAATCTTCTTAAATTTGTTGAGACCGTTTTTGTGCCCTAATATGTGGTCTATTCTAGAGAATGTACCATGAGCGCTTGAAAAGAATGTATATTCTGCTGTTTTAGGGTGAAAGGTTCTGAGGATATCTATTAAATCGAGTTCATCTAATATGTCCTTTAAGTCTGCTGTTTCTTTGTTGATATCTTTCTTTAGGATCTATCTAATGATGTTAATGGGGTATTGAAATCCCCTACTATTATAGTATTGCTGTTGATCTCGCCCTTTAAGTCCATCAAAGTCTGCTTTATATATTTAGGTGCTCCTATATTAGGTGCGTAGATATTTATAATGGTTATATCTTCCTTTTGGATTGCTCCCTTTATCATTATGTAGTGACCTTCTTTATCTCTAACTATGGTCTTTGTTTTAAAGTCCATTTTGTTTGATATAAGTATTGCTACCCCAGCTTTTTTTTCATTTCCATTTGTGTGAAATATTTTTTTCCATCCTTTTATCTTCAGTCTGTGTGCATCTTTTGATTTAAGGTGTGTCTCTTATAGACAGCATATGTATGGCTCCTGTTTTCTTATCCACGCAGCTACCTTATGTCTCTTGATAGGATCATTTAATTCATTAACATTTAAGGTTATTACTGATATGTAATTGTTTATTGCCATTTTTTTCTTTAAAACTGTATTCCTCTTTTGCTATATTCTTTTTCTCCTTTGATCTGTTTACAACAGGTCCCTTAGCATTTCTTGCAGCCTTGGTTTGGTTGCAGTGAATTCTTTGAGTTTTTTTTGTCTGTAAAGCTTTTTATTTCTCCTTCAATTTTAAATGATAGCCTTGCAGGATAAAGTAGTCTTGGGTGTAGGTTCTTGTTCTGCATTACTTTGAATATTTCTTGCCATTCCCTTCTGGCCTCAAGTGTTTCTGTTGAGAAGTCAGAAGTCATCCTTATGGAGGCTCCTTTGTAGGTGATAGTCTTTTTTTCTCTAGCAGCTCTTAATATTTTCTCTTTATCACTTAGCTTTGGTATTTTAATTATGATGTGTCTTGGTGTTGGTTTCTTTGGATTTCTCCTTAATGGAGTTCTCTGTGCTTCCTGAACATGTGAAATGTTTTCCTGCCTTAATTGGAGGAAGTTTTCCGCTATAATATGTTTGAACAAAGTCTCTATACCTTGTTCTTTCTCTTCCTGTTCAGGAACTCCTATGATGCGGATGTTATTTATCTTCATGTTGTCATAGAGCTCTCTTAGAGTTTCCTCAGACTTTTTGAGTCTCTTTTCTTTTTTCTGCTCTGCTTCTGTGCCTTTATTTATTGTGTCCTCTAACTCAGTGATTTGATTCTCTGCTTCATCCATCCTACTTTTAATTTTTTCCACTGTGTTTTTTATTTCAGATATTGTATTTGTAATTTCTGACTGATTCTTTTTTATTATTTCAATGTCCTTTTTTATATTTGTTATCTCTTTATTTAGGTTTTCGTAATGGCCATCTATGTTTGTTCTGATTTCTTTGATCATCCTAACAATCGTTATTTTAAACTCTGCATCTGGTAATTTGGTTATATCTGATTCACTTAGGTCCTTTTCTGGGGATTTCTCTTGGTTTATTTGTGTTGTATTTCTCTGCCTCCACATTTTCTCTGCATGGGAGTGGCTATGATCACATGCTCGGGTGCACAAGTGTTGGTGACCTTGGCCTTTGCCCCACCTCCATGTGTGATGTTATGCTCGGTCCTGAGGGCACTGCCAAGCACCTTTTCTCAGCTGCGGGTCTCTGCCTCTTTCCGGGCTTTTGTCCTGCCCTTGCAGGAGGAGCCCACTTGAAGAACGGCTGCTAGCCTTGGCTCTAGTGCTGGGCAGGACTGCATTCCCAAGCTCAGCTCAGTAGCGGAACTCTGCCTCTACTGAGCTTTTGGCTCCACCCCTGTGGGAGGATCCGGCTAACAAGTCAGACCGCAATCCTGGGTTGCATGGGCAGGGCAAGGCTGTGCTCCTCTGCCCTTGCTTAGGGGCTGGTCTCCACCCTTACCAGGGTTCCCGCCCTTTTCCCCGCAAGCTGGATTACAGGCTGCTAACAGCTAAGCTTGACTGCTTTTGCACGCCCCCTTCTCCCCAGCCAGGCAAGATTGAGCTCACACCTGAGCCCAGTGGTGGCCAGCTGGCTTCTGCCCCTGCCAGCAGAACCGTGCTTTTTTCCCCCGCTGCCGCCCGCCCTCCGGCACACCCTCAGCCGCGTGGGTGGGGAGGTTGCAGCTCGGACCCTAAGACTCACTACTGTAGACCCAAAACGTCCCTCCTTCTATGTGACTCTCCTCTGAATGCAGAGGGGGAGCTTTTTTGGCTGCTCTCCTGCTTCCCTTTGCTGGTATTGCTGTTTCTGGGGGAAATATTCACTTCAGCTTTGGGGGGTGACTCGTCCCAGGGGTTAGGGTGGCAATCTCCCAAAATGCTTCTACCTGTGCCTCCTAGATTACACTCTCTTCCTGTTACTCTGGTCCTCTCCTCTCTCCCCCCATCCCCAGGAGCCCGGGTGGGTGGTTATGAGAGAGATGTTCTGTGTGGTCCCTTTAAGAAAAATCCTGGGTCTGAGAAATCAGACTCTTTCTCAAAAACAGTATCCTGACTTTTTTCCAGCTAAATACTGTCCTTACACCTCTTCTCAACCGGTCTTAACAAATTTAAGAAGATTGAAATCGTATCGAGCACTTTCTCTGATCACAATGGCATTAAACTAGAAATCAACCACAACAGAAAAACTGAAAAATACTCACTTGGAAATTAAATAGCATGATATTAAATAATAAATGGGTAAACAATGAGATCAAAGAAGAAATTTAAAAATTCCTAGAAACAAATGATAATGAGCATACAACAACTCAAAATTTATGGGACACAGCAAAAGCAGTCCTGAGAGGGAAGTTTATAGCATTACAGGCATACCTCGAGAAGCTAGAAAAAGCTCAAATAAACAACTTGACCGTACATCTGAAAGAACTAGAAAAAGAACAGCAAGTAAAGCCCAGAGCTAGTAGAAGGAAGGAAATAATAAAGATCAGAGCAGAAATAAATGACATAGAGGCTAAAGAAACAATACAGAGGATCAATGAAACCAGGAGCTCGTTCCTTGAAAAGGTAAACAAGATCGATGAACCTTTAACCAGACTCACAAAGAAAAAAAGAGAAAGGACTCAAATAAATAAAATTAGAAACGAGAGTGGAGAAATAACAACTGACACAACAGAAATACAAAATATTGTAAGAAAATACTCTGAAGAACTGTATGCCAAAGAACTAGACATCCTAGATTAAATGGACAAATTCCTTGAAACATATAATCTGCCAAAAATTAATCTGGAAGAATCAGAAAACTGAAACAGACCAATTACAACAAATGAGATTGAAACAGTTATCAAAATACTCCCAAAAAAGAAAAGTCCTAGGTCTGATGGCTTCACAAGTGAATTCTACCATATATTCAAAGAAGAACTAACTCTTATCCTTCTTAAGCTATTTCAAAAAATTCAAGAGGAATCTCCTTTTTTGAGGCGAGCATAATTCTGATTCCAAAACCAGGCAAAGACAACACAAAAAAAGAAAATTATAGGCCCTGATGGATTTAGATGCAAAAATCCTCAACAAAATATTAGTAAACCGGATACAACAAAATATGAAAAAAAATCATACACCACGATTAAGTGGGATTTATTCTCGGGAGGCAAGGCTGGTACAATACTTTCAAATCAATCAATTTGATTCATCACATAAACAAAAAAAAAGGAGGAAAACCACATGATAATTTCAATAGATGTAAAAAAAGCATTTGTTAAAATCCAGCACCCATTCATGATCAAAACTCTCAGCAAAGTGGGAATACAGGGAGCAAACCTCAACATGATAAAGGCAATCTATGACAAACCCACAGCCAATATCATACTCAATGGGCAAAAGTTAAAAGCAATCCCCTTAAGATCAGGAACAAGGCAGGGGTGCCCCTTTTCACCACTCTTATTCAACATAGTTCTGGAAGTCCTAGCCACAGCAATCAGACAAGAAAAAGAAATAAAATGCATCCAAATTGGAAAAGAAGAAGTAAAACTATCATTATTTGCAGATGATATGATATTGTATATAGAAAACCCTAAAGTAGCAGTCATAATCTACTAGACCTGATAAAGGAATTCAGCAAGGTGGCAGGATAAAATCAATACTCAGAAATCAGAGGCATTTTTATACATTAACAATGAAGTGTCAGAAAGAGAAATTAAGGAATCAATCCCCTTACCATTGCAACCAAAAAAATTAAGTACCTAGAAATAAATTTAACCAGGGAGATTAAAGATTTGTACTCAGAAAATTATAAAACATTGATAAAAGAAATCAGGGAAGATACAAACAAGTGGAGGCATATTCCGTGCTCGTGGTTAGGAAGAATAAACATCATTAAAATGTCTATATTACCCAAAGCAATTTATAAATTCAATGCAATACCAATTAAAATACCAATGACTTACTTCAAAGATATAGAACACATATACCAAAAATTTATATGGAACCAAAAGAGAACACAAATAGCCTCAGAAACCTTGAAAAGGAAGAAAAAATTGGGAGGGTTCACACTTCTGAATATCAAGTTATAT